>NC_056737.1:1892194176-1892379176 GCF_019279795.1 Protopterus annectens
AACTGTAAAGCTAACCCAATATTGTTTTACTTTTATTTCTTTCCAGACTTATCATAGGATCATAGGAGATTTCTAGGCTATCAACCTGGAGGTTATTTCACGCCTAGCCCTTTCATCCCAATGTAATGGCATAGAAATGTTAGTTAATACCCAAGACTGCATTGAGTAATGACTGCCCATATCCAGGAGGGCTGTGGGTGCTATTCTCAATAAGAATTTACTGCGCCCATCCACTCGTCCAGGTTCCTTATGAACAATGTCATAGAGGTGCTCTGTTCTCTGCCTTATTTATATAGAGCTTGGAGCTATATTTTTGCAGGGATGTTGTCATATCAGTTGTGAAAATAAACTTTCCTAATCCCACATGGCTTGCTGAAAAGCACCTTCAACCAACGTTGCTTGATAGAAAGATGCTGAGAAAAAAAACTCAGAATACAGCATTTAGTGTTTTTAATCTACTGATACCAATTTATTTGGCTCTAGGAAAGAAGAACGTGCCTGCCCATTCATTTGTGAAGAACACCATATAATGTTGCATTTGTACGATGTGCAAAAAAAAATGTTATTGAAGTCTTCTGCACCTCCCCTGCCATCACAATACAGATTTCCACTCCTACCCCTACACCCCTCCCCCACTATCATATATTTTCAGTAGCACTGCAATTCATTTTTTATCTAGGTTCATTAATGAATTTATTTATTTTTTCATTTGCTTATTCGTTCATTCATTCTGTTTTGCAACTTGCTTTATATTCATGATAATACATCGTGAAAGCATAAAAACAGTTTGCTTTTTCAGCAAAAAATGTATTTACAAAACCAACATATTAAAATATACATTTTGTAAAATTGTTACAAAGTCTGAAGTGGCAAACATACAGTGCCACTCCCATTCCTGCCAGTGGTCCTCCATTTTGGCAGTCCTTGCCAAAATCATTATCAAATGCAAACAAACTTACAGATCATTTTCAGCAAAATACAATATCCAAGTTTCCCCATGAAGCATAACTTTCTAGATTATGCATAACAAGAAGTTATTCAATTTCATTTTTTCTTTACTTTGGCCAGAATGAAAATATAATTTATTTTCAAGATACCTTTATCCTTACACTTGTGAATATTGGGGGGGGGGGTTGTAGTACATATTCATCTACAGATGTTACCCTTTTGAAGCATTGAAAGCAGAAATCTCATCAGAGTTTGGTCAGGACCTGACAAAGTAGCAGAGCTGGCATTAGGCCAATTTGGCCCATCAGGCCCAATATTACCCCATACTAGGCTATGTAGGGGTCAACATGCCTTATTTGGTGGAGAGCTTTGCCTAAGAAGCACTACATCAAAAAGCAAAGACTTTTTCTTACTCATAGTCTTAGTCTGAGGAGTGGAGTAGATATTTCCCTTAATGTGTTGCACTTGCAGCGAGTCCATTATCATTAGTTACTGGAGCTTCCCACCTCTTGCATGGATTACAGTGTTCGCTGGTTATGCTACCGTAATAGTCAGTTGCTGTTTCTGATTACTCTGTAGGGTTTTCAACTCCAAACTGGTCAGAATAACCATATGGATTTGTGCACCTTTCCAGTTTCTCTCAGGAAAGATAATACCACCAGACTTAATTAGATGTCTGATAGAAAAATCCTGTGTTCTCTTTTACCTCTCTTGTTAACATGGTTTTATGATTAGTTGCTAATGAGTATCATTACAAGAAATAAATGGATTTGACAATCTCTGACAGCATGGAAAATAGTAATAACATTTGCATAAAAAAGATGCAAACATGGAAAGAAAAGATAAAAGATGCTGTGATGTGAAATTACTACTGGTTATTGTGACTTGTAACACAATGCTGACAACTGAATTAAATTAAATGATGTGACAGACAGAGATGATTGCTGCAGTCACAGATAGGTGCAAAAGTTATTCCAGAGAAGTGAAACAACAGTAAGACAAAAATGTTGACTCATATACATACTGTGAAAGTACTAGTTTCAGAGTTATATACAAAAGAGGGAAAAATTGCTGAAGTGGCCATTCGGCAAATGCAGAGTTTGATAGTTATGTGTCAATAAAGACATGTTCGGTTACTTTGTCTTTCAACACCATAATATAGACATATGTAGTAGTTTACTTACTCAAGTTTATCAAACTTTCAGCATTAGTTATACATGGCAGTTGTGTCAGCAGCACCATATCTAGGGATAGGCCTAATATTATCTCTATTACTTTTGTTGAATATTCTGAGGAAATTTTTCGTTTTTATGTGGTTTTTCTGGAAACATACTGACTGTAGCAGTGTTTAATATTTAAATGAGAAAGGAAAACCGGGCATGTGATGTAAGAACTGGGAACTGTGATAATCATAAAGTTTTACTAGGTTTTATGTTTAAAAATTAGCCTAATTCTTAGTGGCATGGTCTGCTTGGTGTTGCTTGCAGCATCTCCCAAAGATGCTGGTGTGTGTAATTAACTTACAAATATTTTTTTTTATTTATTTTTGCATGTATTTTTGCAAAGTTTGTTAACCAAAGTAGAACACTGATCCACCCAAACCACTTTCATATTCAGCACAGTGGAAATATAACCAAAGAAGCAATACACTTAAATCAATGTCAACGCAACAGTCGTAAAGTAAAACAAAGCATGCAGAGAGACATAACTCAAAATAATATGTAGCATAAATAAGTGCAAACATAAACAGACATGATAAAATAATTCATTCAGCAGAGTTGATAAGAGGATCACAACACACTGTTATAACATCACACTATGTTTCTATCGAGAATATAATGTACAAAGAACAAAGTATTTATAGTGTGTACTATTGTTGGGCAGGTAATGTAAAAGACAATAAGACATGACTTGAATGACGGGAAGTTAGAAAGGAAGCAGACAGAGAAATACAAGAAAAAAAGGAAAGAAAAAGAAGTGAGTGTGGGATTGACAATGGAGAAATATTTAGCTATCTCCTATCCAAGCTCATGAGATCCTGGCAGTGCTACAGGAGTTTGGAAACATGTTCTCTGATAAAGTTTGGTGTGCCCACCTGATGAAGGACTATTTAGAAACAGGGCCACAGTAGTCAGTCAAATAGGCCCCTTCTACTGTGTTTGAATAAATTGAGACAGAGGAATTACAGAAGATGTTGGATCTGGAGGTTAGTCCTAGGGTCCATGAGTTTGCTTCTGTTTTAACATGTCTTATGACAAAATATAAGCAAATAAATAAACATAATATTTCATTTTTAATATCTACTAATAGCATATATTCCAGATACTTGCTGTGAAATATTCTTAAATATAGAAAGCAAACAAGTGAGAAATAATTGGGCTGGCTGGTGGGGGTGGGGGGCAGCTGAGGTTGTCCACTAAAGTGGTCCAAATTAGGAGCCCCAAAACTGTTAAGGCCAGTGCTGATGATTAGTTGCTCCATACAGAGAACTATTGCCACAGAATGTCTCCAAATATTAATAGTTCGATCCCAACAGCACTGATACTGCTGCAAGACCATGGCAGGAATGCAAGCCAACATACCCAGCATGCAAAAATACATGATGAAGACCTTCTATCCACATATTGCCCATTGAATTGACCCCCATTTGTCCTCAAACATCTCCAGTATTTGCTGCTTATTGTCTTTCACTAAGGCCATAGGTGCAACCTTATTTTTCAGTTTTATAAAGAATAAACAATGCTCCAGTATTCATTTTACCTTCTCCACCAGCTACACATACTACTTTTAAGGGTGCTGGGTTTCCTCAGTCCACCAGTACTGACTCCATGCTTTCCAGAAGGTGAACTAGAAATTAATAATGTCATCTGCAAAGTTTTATTTCCTCTTAAAATTAATTACTATCTTTCTTTGACTTTCCTTGACCTAGAAGGCCCATCTCTACATCTTTCAGATCCTCAGGAATCATACTTATCACGAACAGCCACATGACATGAAACATTAGCTGCAGAATGAGGTAAGTACAAAGATACTTTTCTTCTGGGATTGGTGGTTTACTATTGTTCATCATGTTTCAGCAATGTTCATGAATTTGCCAGTTAGTAATATTTTATGCCAATGGATGGAGCGGTAGTGCAGCAGTTAGCATTGCTGCCTCACAGCAAGAGGTTCCCTGCTTCAATTCTTAGCTGGAGTGCCTTCTGTGTGGAGTCTGCATGTCCACCCTGTGTTCATGTGGGTTTCCTCGCATGTCACAAAGACACGTATTTAGAGTATTTCTCTCCAGGCCTCCTCTGAAACTTGGCTCGTTCGAAGTCCGATTTCCAATAAATAAATGTTTTCAACAATGCTGTCTTTAGGTCCATAGCTCATGGTTTATGGAATTGCACTACACTATACAGTATCATTCAAGAAAGGTGATTTTACATGCGGGTCACAAAAAAAGCAGCCTTTAGCGTGAAGTTTTTGGAAAGCAGTTTCATGGTTATTAAGTATGACTTCCATTTGAATGCCTTACCCTTTCCCAGACATTAATATATGTCATTTATTACTATGCATTTTGTTTAGCGAACGATTTCTCATAACATCAGCAGATGTCTGTATTTTGAGTGTCACATGAGTCCATTACTATCTCATGAGACATGTCAGGCATTATTGTACATTTCCACAGGAAAATACTAAAATGCATGTAGTGCAAAAACATTTGTCAGAATGTAGTTTTAAAAGTCAGAGAAAGTTTATAAACTGAAACCTGAAGATGACACTTCTAAAAACATATCTCCAAACTACTGACAAATGCCAGTCATATGAACCTGTTTGTAATTTGTAAATATTTCTGTGTAATGTTTTCTATTTTCAACATGCTGGTCCCACATTTTAACATGGTGTCTGCTGCTTCTTAACTCATGGACTACACTACACTCTTTTTTTGTACTGTTATGTCTTTTCATACCAAAACCAAATTCAGCTTTATGTAAACATTATTATAATGACAGTCACAAATGTAGGTAGTCAGGTCCCTAAAATAACTATGTCAAAATGTTGACCCCCCCCCCCCCCCATGATCATCATCTGACTAATTTTAATATGTGAAAATTTCACACACATACTTAATAGTCATTACCATTCTAACACAAAATTTGTGAGTGAAGACATGGTATTGAGGTGGTTAATGTTCCTGCTTCATAGCACTAAGATCTAGGCTTTGGGCCTCATTCTACTTTCATAGACTTTCACTGACCAGTTGAAATTGTCTCTAGATATGGGAGTGTTGTATTTGCAGTGATGTGATGTATTATCCACTGGGCAGTCTACCTTGTGGCTACTGTTTACAGCATTTCCTGTGGGCCACCATAAAAATGAAGTGGATTAAGTACTTACCGATGATGGCTGGATTTTCAGTGTACATTTTTATAAGCACCTATACAATGTCAGTATTATGGTTCCAAAAGAAGATTTATCATAATGACTTCTACACTATCCTTTATGACAAACTTGTTTAATTACACTCCCATATTTCATCAGCTAGGACCATACAATACCTGAAAACAGCACCCAGACATTGACATCTTACCAGTTTTCTTCATATTGACTTAAATTCTAGATATCAGGTCAGAAAGTCAGGCAAACATTTGTGCTAATTTACCATGGATTGCTACTCATAATGCAGCTGTGATGCTCGCAATGAAAATACAAGTTCACCTCCTTCTCCACCCAAAAAAATAAAGATAGCTAGACAGATAGATAGATAGACAGACAGACAGATAGATAGATAGATAGATAGATAGATAGATAGATAGATAGATAGATAGATAGATAGAGTATATACATATACACATGAACACACTGAAAACCTTGTATCCATTATCAAACCTTGAACCCTGCAGCTGAGAGGCAAGAGCCACCGACTACACTTCTAATTGATCCTGCCTGTCAGCCACACTACTAATTAACTTCTCCTGTTGCTGAAAGAAGTATCAACTAGTAGTATGGCTGGTGGGAGGTTAAAAAATGTCTTAATTTTGACTACTTTACAGATTTAGAAGTAACAGTAGCTGTCTTGTAGAACTGTTAAAAAAAGACACCAGGAATGGGGAAAAATACTCCATTATGTACAGTATAATAACTATGATGTAACGATGTTTATCGGTAAACAGCACCGAGAGAAAATAGACATAAATCAGAAAGTGGCTATCATGAATAAGTCATTTAAGTGTGTTTACTCTGCTGGTACATATCAACAATTGATTTTAGTATGTTGCATCTTTCCTACCTAAAACTCCAGTTACAGGAAAAATGGATTTTCTATGCTTACTGCTTACTTCAATCTTCTGTTAATAACAATTCAAGATACTGGATGCATTATTTTACACATCTAGCCTTGCAGATTAAAAATGAGCAATTGAAAATAAACAGCAAAGGAAAGCATGTCTATATATTGGTAGCTGAGAAAAAAATGTACAATTAATTTGTAATGTATAAAATGGCCAACACTGTATAAAACTTATTAATACATAAAACAAAAGAACTGTAAAGCAGTTAGTCATACATAAAATTACCAAATCTGTATAGCTACTTCACCAAAGATTGCTCCTAAACACTCCAGATGTTGGGTATACATGACACAGCTACCTGTCAATTCATAGAATAAAATGGGCAATGCAATGCATTTGAAAAACAGTACAACTTACAATACAATTCAGGCAGCTGTGGTTTTAAAGCTTACAGTGAGTAGTCTTGAATTTGGGAATATTAAAAACTTTACAGAAAATGTACATATTGGAAAGTTCATAGTGTGCTAAGACATAGGTTTCAGTGAAGGCACTGGGACTTGTTATTACTCTCAACTTACTTGTTTTAATCTGTTTTTACTGGTGTTTTATTGTATTGTTTCCTTTCCTTTTAGCATGCTGGTCTTACTTGTGTTGTTTTCATTTTATTGTGCCTACGTTTCCTTGAAATTATCATCATTAATTATTAAATTAACACATACTAAGACACGTGGACCTAATTTTGTGTTAGATGAGAAATAAATATGTAAGAAACTTGCTTACCACTTAAAGATCAAGTGTAATTTTTTTAAACATTTCTTTTTCTTATAATTATGCTTTTAACTTATAAAGTGGGATTTATATTTTCAAAAAGGTGTAGTTTTTACTTTAGTTACTTCAGTGGACCTATATTTCTAAAGTTTAATTAACTGTTGTTTCAGTTTACTGGATGCTGAGTAACTGTCTCATTACTTCCTGTTTCCATGTCATTCAGCTCCGCCTTCTGATCATTTATTAGAGGGTAAGAGAAACAGTTCTGTAGTAGGTTTCACATGTTGTATGTTCTGCCAGATCAGAATCACCGATGGGCGCTGTAACTGGGACATGGCTATTGTGAACTAAACAAGATAGTGGTCTGTGCACGAGACAGCTTCCATCATCATGATAGGAACAGTGAGGCCAAGCTGGAATGATATGTACATAACGCTGGGCTACAGATATAACTACCTGAACAAAGCATCAGTCCCTCATAATACAGGAATCGATGCTAGAGCCTTGCACTCATCTTTAGCACAAATATTGAGGTCACCCATTGCTAATTATACTGTGGTCCTCAAAACTGATTCAACAAGGAATCTTGTGAACTCTTGAAAGTTCTCATACTACTGGGTGGATAATAGACGATAAGGAAGCCATATCTTGCTTCTCTTCTAATAGTGTATTCAAATGACTTGGGAGCTCTAGTGTTTACCATACTCGGCTGCAGAGGAGTGCTATAACAAATGTTAAAGACATCCTTTATATTGTCCATTATAGTGGGATGAATTATGCAGAGCCCAGGGGACACTGCAACTAGTAAATAAAGACCAATATTTTCATTCATTCGGGTCTCCATAATGAAAGCCAGGCCAGCATTATGAAACAAGTCTGAAATACTGCCAGGCAGTTAGTGGATGGACTTGACATTGGTAGAAAGTGGCTTGAAAGGGAACACATGTTACAAGCCTCCTGCATCTGTCTGGTATTAATAACTGTTTCACTCAGTACATCACAGAGGACAAAAAATTGGTCTCTGTAACATTTCTCTCCAGGATGGTACCAGCTCACCAAACAGCTGGGACACTCATGACCACAAATTCCAACTAATGCCCACCTAAGGTACCTTACCCTGTTCTGAGTGGAATTGTATACCTCTGGCGAGAGTGAAGAATGTTTAAGAACTTCAGGGGGCATAAATGGTGAAGTAACAAGAGGAGGTATTCTGAATATTGTACTTTAACACGCAGACAAAACTCTAGCAATAAACTTAAATCACCTCCCAGCAAATTAGACTGCAATTTTATCTCTGACTTCTAACAAGATATTAGTGCATATGTTGTCCATAGTTAAACACTTCAGCTATTGTATGAACCAATTTTCTCTTGAAGCTTTTATGGTTTATGTAAATTGCTTCCATAATATCTTTCTCTAAACCAAGAGACCACCACTGAATCTTAACAAAAATTACCTCCATACCTACATCTTTTCTACATCCATCCTCAGAAAGTCCTGAAAATCAAGTTTTTTACTAATCAGAGAACATCTTTATTTTATTTATTTTTATTTTATTATATGTTAACTGAGTGAGCATACCAGTTCATGGAAAACGCTCAGACCTGACCCTAAGCACAGGGATATGTAACAGAGAGGGTAGTGTATCTACTAAAGAAACACCTCTCTGGAGGCAGGAAGTAACAGGAGATCCCACAAAAATCCCACTCAGATGCAGAAAGAACATGCATCCTCCAAACCCACGGCATACCTCTCAACCTTTTAGTGCAAGAAATGTAGACAAATCCTAAAACAGTAGGGAGACCAAGGACTAAAAATAGGTACAGATCATAAATATTGATCTTATAAACTAAGAAAGTTGCTAGAATAACAGGATGTGTGTTAGCATGCATTTTTCTGAAGGATACAAAGTCTGAAACTGAAATGTATGTTATTATTTAATGACTTCAGTCCTCAGTTATTTACCAGACAACCACAAATTTTATGATGAACAGACCAAAAATATAAGGAAAAAATTTGGGGATTCTGTGAAAGAACATACACGTGCATGCGCACTCGTATGCACACGCACATACATATACACACACGGACACATCCAGTGAATAAAAATCGGACTGAACTGCTGGCACTCAAGTTGTGGGGTACAGATCATGTCACTAAGCGTCTTAGAATGTACAAAATGTTGTTTAATGTAAAATGTCATTTAGGTCAGACCAAAACTGTTTCACAAAATTCCTAATTATAAGTAATTCCTTCAAAAAAAAAAAAATCGGGTTATATTGGCAAAGCTTGTAAGGGCTCTTAAGCCGTTAGCCTTATAATCTCCTATAAACCCATGAACATATTTACATTTTTTGTTATTGTAGATTATGTTGTTTTTCTTCAGGCATCATTGTATTATGATTTGGAACATTACATCATCCAACCAAAAGTTTGCTTATGTCGTAACCAAACTTCTCTCTCGGACAATCGTTGCATTTGGCAAAGCTCTATCACTCGCTCTGTCTTCCTCCTCCTCTGCATTCATACATCACTCTACAAGCATTAGCATGTCATTTGCCAATATATTTTCCTCTCCCTGCAAAAGGAACACAAATGTCTTGCATTTCCTGTGTCTAACTGATTACCTCTCCAGCTCAGAACTACTTTCATTGCTGCTAAACTTATAATTAAGCTGGTTTGGTTCAATAACTGCTCCACTGTCATTCAGGCATTAATTTATGCTAAATATTCCATATAGTTTAAATGTTGTCTTTGCGCACTCCAAACTGCATTGTAAATCTACAATATAACCTTCATTCTACAAGTAAGCTGTTTTGTGTAGCCTGTCTCACAGGGAATTCTCTGCTTTGAATATACCTTTAAGTATTGAAGTTAGACTGCTAAATGTCCAGTCTACTGACAGCATACTCCAGCTGCTCTGGTTGACCTCCAACACTGGAAGACAGGTTTAAACCATGCACCATTCTCACATGAAAGCCCTAATTTAACTTTAAAAAGAGGTTCCACACATCAAGTTTTAAAGTAGTGAGTTACATCAGTTCTGGAGACGGTGCCTCCTGTAATTCCAATGTGCAACCTCTATGCCACACATCTAGAGTGTATTTATATTAACTCCAAGATCTCAGAAATTTGGAGAAAAGGGAAACAAATGCATTATAATTTTCTCTAAGCTTGTACAATAAATAAATAAGTAATATATTTAGAGAGTGGGGTATTGGGGCAGAGCCTCCACATCGTGGGGTACAGTGGGCTTAGTCTCCCACCCCAAAAACCCTGGAAAACATTATATTTACTTATATACAACAAGGTTGTCTACTGGGAGGTAATGAGCTCGTCTATGGCTCATTCAGTGTGATCTGTTGTACTTGAGGAGTCAGATATTTAGCATGATATAGAGAGAGAAGACCAACTGCTTCAGGATATTCATGCTTCTCTCATTTCTTACTCTGTTCTCATATATCTCCCATTCAGATCCAAATATGGCATGTGGTACACAAACGAACAAACAGTATTTCTGCCCATCAGGAAGCATTTTCAGCTTCTTCTTCTTCTTCTTTAGGAAAAACAGTTTTAAAATTTACATTCCTTACGCAGATGTCACTGAGTAAAGCAAGTGCACTCTAATCTTGCTGACATCAGTGTAAGGAAAATGTGTTTTGCGTCCATAGACTTTAATTGGCACACCATCACATATGTGTGAAAGTGTCCCATTAAAGTCTATGGACACATTGCATGTTAACCTAAGATGATGCCAGCATAGAGTATATTAAAGTTATTTAAGCCATGGCTTAATAAAAAGTTTATGAAAAACTCCATGAAAACATAAGGATGGACAGTTTGGAGAATACACTGCAGTAATTGACTCACCAAATGCTGTGATGTATATACAAACACTGGCCAGTCACTTTAAGAGCTCTTTTAAAGAACTTCTCATTGCTGAATCCATATACAACTTGTTTCAGGATAATAGATAATGATTGTTTCAACTGTACAGCTGAACCTAAGTTGTGCATACATCTGTCTATCTACTTGAAACCAATTGCTATTCTGTCTAAATGTATATAATTTATATTCTCTGTAAATACTGTGTAAATGTTTATTCACCATAGTACGTTTATCTCTATGCATTTCCCCCTGTGTCTGGGTTGTAACTTGAAAAAGTCAATAGACCAGCTTATTTGCATGTTTAGCAAATAGCAATAAATAAATAAAACATGAGCTTTAACAATTGATACATCTTTTGTGATTGTTTTCCCTTATTCATTCCCTTATTTATTTTTTTGTTTTCTTGTTTGCCAAGCAATGATACGAATCGGTGAGAGAACACTTTTCAGAAACTACATGGTGTCAAAAAACACATTTTGTCACAACTAGAATAGCATGTGTAGAAATAGCTCAGACTGAACAAGCTAGTGAAGTCACTCTTGGAACAGTGATAAGGAATTGCCAAATTAGTGTTAATGATGTATGCCCTCATTAGTCTCCTATTCTATTAAAAATTATAAGAAAAATCACAAAGTTGCTCTCTGACTACTTCATTTATTGCATTATTGCTCTTTGGGTGACCATCTTTCAGAATTCTGTCTTGTTCTTACCTACCACTATGCCACTGTTCCTGTCTTATTTACTTTGTGACCATTTTATTTTGGAATGTACTCCACTGGATTTTCATACGATAGACTTGCAAAGGCCTAACTAATTTCAAGACTTGCTGTCCCCACTGCAAGGTGGAGAATATTTTACCTGTATGAATGATGTGCAGACAAGAATGAATGATCAATTCAAGAGCTAGGTGAATGTTCAATCTAAAGACTGCAAAGTGTGTGGACCTTATTAAAAATCAGGTGCACAGAACATTTTGTGAACATTAACAATGATGTTAACATAAACTAAATTTCTAAATGAAATCCACATGTGCTATTACAGTAACTCCTTAGATGGGACACAGTTTAAGTAACTGTTTTGATTTTGGGTTTGTTTCAGCAATAATTTAAAGACAAAATTGAAAACAAAGCAGGGTTCTGTTATGCTCAGCAGATGTTTTGCATATTTGTTTTTTCAATATATATCCAATTATATTGCAGATTTTTTGCATGCATTGCTTTCCCTTCATTATGTTAAGGGCCATGTCTGGTTTCATAACTTTCATGTTTCTGGATACTTAGTTGCGCCTCATTATCTGTCTTGTAAATATTTACTAACAGACACTGCAGTGAACACAAAGAAAGGAGTAAGCTATTCCATGTATATAGTTCAAGTCACAGACACACTCCAGCAAGAATTCATAATGAAACACATTACTTGGCAAATGAGAAAAACAGTTTTTGTTGCCAGAAGACACTCTTAATTTCACATAAAAGTTTAATTACTCTTGTTATATACTCCAAACAACACTGTTATGAAAATTAAAGTAGGAAAAAAATAAATCAACTACTAACCAAAAATCAGATTTAAAACTGTGCATACATGCACATGTAATTATTTGAAATTATATGTGCTTATATTATTTATATATATATATATATATATATATATATATATATATATATATATATATATATAGATATAGATATAAATATATAAAATTTGTGTGTGTGTGTGTGTGTGTGTGTGTGTGTGTGTGTGTGTGTGTGTACATAAAAATATACATACGGGTTATTTTATCAAGTTGGGATGCACATGGTCTAAAATTGCATTTTTTGCATTCAATCAAAGTTTATTACTTTAATGTTTGCTGATGATCGACCGTATTCATCTTGTTTAGTTTTAGCATTGTAAGTAAATCTGTCTGTTTCTCTTAAACTTGTAACAGTTTGTGGCATAGTGCGTGCATTTTGCATAAGATGTTACACTTTTGGATAAGGAGGCTTGCCTTCTTTTCCACCACTGTGTAATCTTGAGCTGGTATATTTAAAGCAGTTGTCTATGAGCACAACATTTATTTATTTGTTTGTTTATATATGTATTTATTTTTTTATTTCCAATGTGTAGTGCAGGAACAGTCATATTTAATTTAATTAAATATGGTTAATGTATTTGCTTTACTGAATATTCAGAGTAGTATAAATCGACTATTCAATAAAAACTCATTATATCTATTTGTGTACACACACACACACACACACACACACACACACACACACACACACACACACACACACACACACACACACATACACACACAGATATACACATACGAATGCTAAAATAAAGAAATGCAAAGGTCACTAAGGTCACTAAGGTTGCTCCATGATGTATACTGACTTTTCTATGCAGCTCTTTATGTGCTAGTAAAAGTTACAGGTGAATGTGGCATCCCACTTAGTCAGCTTCATTTGTATGGGATTGCTGGGAATTTTGCAAAGGGCTTCTACCTGCTGAAGTAGGTTTGTCATGTGGACATCCCCAATAATAGTTCCATTGGGTAGTGTGGTGCTATCACTTGGACTGGTGGAGAAGATAACTGCTTTGTGGTCCAATTCATCTGGTGATGTGGAGATGTGAGGTGGGATGCAGGCAGGAGCTATGTCATTAAGGTCTACGGCAAGGATACTAGAGCCTCTGTCTGGTAGCTTTGCAGTATGCTCTAAGGAATGAGTACTGTTGAAATCTAGGAAAAGCTGATCATGTTCACCTTTAGAGGTGTAAGTGTGCCAGTCTTGGGTCACTGAAGTACCTTAGCAAGAAGGTATTTAGCCCGGTATTTAAACCCTTGATGATTTTAAGGTAATTTTCCTAATCAGCAGGGGCATCAGTGGGGATTGGTTAGCAGCACTGAAGTAATAGCTAAATTTGTTAAGGGTGATTTGGATCTTTTAGGGGCTCTAAATTAGGATTGTGAGTAATTTGACATGAGGTGATGGAGTCTCTAACAATTGCAGATGGTTCCAGGCAGTTAGCCAAGGGTGTGATGACATGATTAGTGTTAGACCTGGTACAAAGGAAAGCTCTTATTGCACTGAAACCACATCTCAGAAACTGCACAGATATAAGTACATTGAGTAGGAGGAGGATTGCAAATGCTGACATCTTTATAGTCTGGCTCCATTTAACCTTTTTTTTGTTATAACTATGCTGCATGTAGCGGGATTATGGTGCACTCCACTTATTAATTGTACACTGATAAAAATAAGGTAAAATGCATGTTCCCCAAAATAGCTCAAGTTGTACCAAGAATGTTATATCCAAGCAAATGTCATATATCCAATGATATTTACATTTTAAAAATAATTTACTTATTTTATGCAATGAGATGTGCTGCAATTTAAATTAAGAAAAATTATGTCATATTTGCCATGGCTTTATGTTTATTAATTTACTTTTGTCACTTATTTTCAGAACGCCTATGCTATTATTTGGCTTGATCCTATCAATTTCAAATTACTGATTGATTGACTGATATATTAAAATTGTTTATAGAAACATGCCCTTCGTTGGGATGGGGTAAGGATGGTCTACATTTAGGTGCATCGGGCTACAGTCTAGAAACTACTGAACAATTAAAATAAAATCCAGCTACATCCCCAGCCATTGTCTCAGTGCACTGCTGCTATTTATGGTGCTGTAAGAGCTGTAACATACTCACATGCTTCTTGAATGTGTCTGTGGCAAGCACATTACATGACCTCTCACACATATTGCCTGTCTTATCTTGTAGATTAAATTCCTTAATTAAATAATTCCTTTTATAAATCAAAATGTTTATTATTTGACCGGTCATTCCACTTTTGCAAAGTTAGTTCCTGAGTGCTCAGATGTTATTCTAAACTCAATATGCGTTGTGTGCTTGTAAGGGACTCAATTATCATATAAAGGATCAATATGCATTGTGTCCTTGTAAGGGACTCAGTTATCATAGGTTCATAGGTAGGTACTAGGCTATTTGCCTAAAGGCATTTATAAGCCTAGCCAGAATGTGTTGGCTTTCGTTGCCCCCTTAGATTAGTTCCCTGTGCCTCTGTCCAGCAGAGCCACTGAAGTGATCCTCGGGGTAAACTTTCTGTTTCCCATCCACTCATCAAGGTTTCTTTTGAAGGGTGTTAGTGAGGAGCTCTGCCTAATGTAGATTGGAATCGTGTTCCAAAGCATGGGAAGTCTCTGGGACAGGAATCTATCCCTCCAGCACGTCCTATTTATTGTTGTGGTGAGGTTTAGATCCCTAGAGCGTCTGGCTCGAGGGGATAAGGTTTTGTTTAGGTGGAGCATGTCCATCAGTTCTGAGTTGGACATGGCCTTGTATGTCAGGCAGAGATCACCTCTGAGTAGGCGGTATGCAACTGAGTACAGCTGGAGTTTCTTCAATCGAGCTGCATAGGGCATCTGTTTGAGGCCAGTGATCCTCTTGGTGGTACTTCTGTGGTCTTTCCTGCTGTTGCAGGTGTCTTGTAAGGTACATCCCAAATGGGGTGTTATACTCTATGATGGATCTGATGAGTGATGAGTAGAGGGGCACAATGACCTTTTTTGATCTGGATGTGAACCCTTTTGTGATTAGGTGGGCCACATAGAAGGATTTTCTAACCACTTTGGCAATGTGATTATCATAGGTGAGATTACTATCTACTTGGGTCCCCAGATCCCTTATTACGTCTTCTGTATTTAGGGGACTACCACCTATGTGGTAGTTTGTGGGTACTTTATTTTTTCCAAAAGGGATGATTATGCACTTTTTGGCATTTAGCTTGAGGCCATGATTTTGACACCATGTATCTGTCTCAGTGAGACCCTTTTGGAGGATGTCTGTGTCAGCCGGAGAGTCAATTATAGCCCCTAATTTGCAGTCATCTGTGAACTTGGTCAGCCATAGTCCTCCTGTGCTTGCCTGTACCTCTGAGAAGTATATGCCGAACAGGAGGGGTTCCAGGACTGAGCCCTGTGGAACACCACTTGTAATGGGTTTAAAGTCGGACCTAGCTCCCGCAACTCTCACCATGTGGGTTCCGTCTGTGAGCCATTTGGCAACCCATCTTGTGCTATACGGGTTTATGTTCAGGCTGGTGAGCTTGTCTATAATACCAGAATGAGGAATGGTGTCAAAGGCCTTTGCGAGGTCTAAGTAGGCTGTGTGTACCACCTTTCTCTTGTATATAGCCTTGGTGACTGTCTTTTAGAAGTCTATCTGGTTTAGGAGGCATTATCTGCCCTTAACTAAGCCGAACTGGGTAGGGTCCAATGTTTGGAGGTTCCCAATATCTCTGTTAATGAGTTCCATGATGATGCGCTCCATAGCCTTGCAGACCAAGCTAGCAGGCTTATAGGGTGATAGATCCCAGGGTCTGTTGTGGCTCCACCTTTGTGATATAAAGGACTTTTTTATTTCCTTCACTCTGATACTGTCTGAGAAGATATGGATTGTACTAAGAGCTTCTTTATAGTCTGTTGCTGGTTTGTTAAAATGTCATCCTGCCTGTCTGTTCACCACATTGTTTTGCCTCACGCAACATTTAATTTTGTTTTTTAATGTTATAAAGTGCCCTTCAGAAAAATATAATTTTTACATAGGAAGATAACGTCATGGTAAATATGCCAAGTTGCAGATTTACACGTAGCAGTTTGCAACTCACCCTCACTCAGTGGGATCACTGAGTAATTCTAAATAAGACACTTAACTATCTTATACTAACTGTTTCTTCATGAAAATGGGCCCTTGTTGTTGGTTTCAGTATATTTTCATGATTGTTTTAACTCAACAACATAGTGCCCTTAAACTGTTGCCAAGACTCTTTTTTTTTTTAACTTTAACAGCATTTTAAACGTTTTTTTTTTTCAAAATTGGGAATCAATAACTGCAATATAATCAACAAGAAGACAGATGAACTATGACAGAAAACCACCGTAATAAGGAAATACCTACAACATATAATTATCAACAAATTGCCCCAAACTAACTAGATAGATGAAAAACATAAAGCTATATGCATCTGTTTATATGTATATATATTCAAACAAGCTTAAAATGGACAAGGTATCATCTAGTAGTGTTTCTCATGAAAATCACTGCCATTGTGTTTTTAAGTGTGCTCCTGCAGGGATTTCTTACTTTTTGGAGATTTATCCTTTCTTCATGTTGTAACCATAAAGTTGATATATATCAGTTTGGAGGTTATAGAAGATCTCCCCCCTTAAAAATGTTTTTTTTTTTTTTTTAACTATCCAGACAAGGTCACATCCATTTGTTTTTATCTGATCTTAACCTCATTCAAATATAACTCAATGAGACAGTGTAAACTATGCACAATATTTTTTTTAATTCTGCCATCTGCTCACGACGATTCCCTCACACAACTAACTGCCTACTGACTATAATTAGGCTCATTTGTTCCCCATTTTAGCATGGGGGGGTTGTTCTGGGTGGTGACTGTTCATTTACAATGAGCTAACAGAACTCCTTCAACTGACATGCAAGACCATCAGGCCATGCTTCATATGTCTATAGAACTATATGCAATGCCATTTCACTGCACCCTGAAGATTTTAGTTCATTAGATTATTTAACCTCCATCTAGGAGAAAAAGCAGGAGTCCCTCTATCTATTCTCATATTATCCCCCAATGGACAGTTCCTTTGTTGCTTGAGTTGCTTGTCAACTTTGAATCATAGTCAGTATATGCTGATTCCCTGCAAATGAAAAAATATCCAGCTACATTATGTTTCTGTAAATAGTTTCACTGTATAAACAAATACATAGACATAATGACAACTCAACTAAGGAAGAATGTCCAAAAGAAAAAACAGATAATAGGTAATCCATAATGATGCACACCCAGATAGGTAATAGGTAATCCATAATGATGCACACCCAGACAGATAATAGGTAATCAGTTATGATTCACACCTAGATAGATAATAGGTAATCCATAATGATGCACACTCAAATAGACAATAGGTAATCCATTATGATGGACACCCAGATAGATAATAGGTAATCTATAATGATGCACACCCAGATATGTTATAGGTAATTCATAACGATGCACACCCAGATAGATAATAGGTACATCCATTATGATGCACACCCAGACAGATAATAGGTAATGCATTATGATGCACTCCCAGTACTTCACCACTTTCAGAATTAATTGTGAAGAGTCTCAAAATATTGCTGGTTGTTTTCCAGTTTTACAGATGGATTATACTTCCTGCTGAACAATCATTTTGTTAAGTGGAACCTGAAATATCACAGTCCAGGCATAGATACCATGAAATATCTAAGCTTGAGTTCTAAATTATGAATTTCTATGATTTGTAGAGTAATACAGAATGCAGACAGGATGCTGTCTGTGCATCAATAGTGACTAATTAAACTCATTATTACTGAGAATGACTGGTTTGTTTGTTTTTGGTAAAAGCAACACCTGCCATTGTTGGATAACTAAGTCTTTCCATTTCTCTGAGTCTGAGTGTCCACAGAGTTGGAATATCTAGGTCCTGTGGCTGGGAGGGGGTGGGGAGCAGTGGTTACTGGAATGCAGTTTCAGGTTGTCACTATCAATCCTGTGTGCTTTGTTATGCAGCTGGGAAGCTGGGATGGATGAAAGCGTTTTTCCTACAAGTATATGATCCATGTCAATAGAATAAAAAAGTACATGCAGCCTATTTTTCCAGGAAGGGTTAGCTTGTCACAGACCTTTAAGAAGGAAGCTCAGTATGTTCATTTCATCACTATTTCAGGATCTAGAAGAACAACAGAAGCTGTTTGATGACATTTTATAGTCCAGGAACAAACAATTTGCAATCCCCTGAGTTTATTACCAGACTAGCACTCCATCTGTTTGATGAACACTGATGCAAAATATCTGTTAATAAATATCACTTGCTTATCCTCCTTCTTATGCTTTGCTCTCCTCAAGTCAGTTCACATATGTTCCATTAGCTTCTTATTTTCTCCTCCAAGCCAAAATAATTACTCTTAAAGAATTGTGCTAGTCTTTTTTACTATAGCTCCTTTTGCCTTTAAATAAATTCTGCTGCCTTATTTTTACCATTGCCATATCCTCTTGTCTCAGTCACTGTATCTCTTTTTTTTCATCATGGTTGCCTTTGATTCCCTATCTTTTTGGCTTTAAACATTTTTTGCTCTTCATCACAGCTCTGTGAGGTTGTCTCCCACATGTATTTAAAAAAATTAGTGAAGGCCTTGTTTCATGCCTGCTTAACTACATTTATATTATCATTTTTATTACTGTAGTCAAAGGCTGACTTAAAACTGTGTGTGTGTGTGTGTGTGTGTGTGTGTGTGTGTGTGTGTGTGTGTGTGTGTGTGTGTGTGTGTGTGTGTGTGTGTGTGTGTGTGTGTGTGTGTGTGTGTGTGTGTGTGTGTGTGTGTGTGTGTGTGTGTGTGTGTGTGTGTGTGTGTGTGTGTTGGCATGAAACAATGAAGCAAAACATATCAATTTCTAGCACTTGCAACTCATTGCTTTGTGAGAACAGATTATTTCTCAGTGTCAAATTTGTCTTGGCATTAAAGCAGTGGTTCTTTTAGTAATTCCTATTCAGTCACCCTCTCTTACTATTACAGTAGCACATTTATAGCCATCTGCAACCCCTGAAGGCCCATAAGGACCTTAGGGTTAATGTTTAACCCTCCTTTGCTACAACAGTCAGGAAAGTTCATAACATTTACAGCTGTCAAGACCTAAGGTAGTCATTTTCCTGCAGGTCTTCTGGTTTGTTAAACTTATCAGCTAGCATACCATGAATTATTACTATCGATTGTTATCTTGCATTCGGAAATGCTAATAACATTATAAGAAAGAATGTTGTAATTCAATGAAACCTATGGGTTCTTGACAGCTCTGACTTAAAGTTACCATATTTAGTCATGAATGTATTTATGTATGAATTTGACCTGTGTCTCATATATATATATATATATATATATATATATATATATATATATATATATATATGGGTCCCTATCACATCGTCGACAATTCATTTCACTGACACTCATTTCGTCGACAGTTCATTTCGTCGACAGAAAGATGTGCCCCCTTCCCCAATGTTGTGCTGTTGTGCAACCCTGGAGTTGATATATATAGTTAGGGGGGGGGTGGGGGCACATCCCCCCACAATGGGGGTGGAAGCCCCTACCTAACATTGGGGAAGGGGGCACATCTTTCTGTCGACGAAATGAACTGTCGACGAAATGAGTTACAGTGAAATGAATTGTCGACGATGTGATAGGGACCCATATATATATATATATATATATATATATATGTGTGTGTGTGTGTGTGTGTGTGTGTGTGTGTGTGTGTGTGTGTGTGTGTGTGTGTGTATATATATATATATATATATATATATATATGTATATATAGATAGATAGATATATATATATATATATATATATATATAGAGAGAGAGAGAGACAGTAAAGATTGATACAGACAGCATTAAAGATATAGATATATATACGGATGTGTGTGTTTGTGTGTGCTTATATTACAAATGAGTGCTTGTATGTACATATTTTATTTATTGTATTTTACAATTTGATAACCTGGTAAGAGAGCTAGCCTACAGACACTTTTATGTCACAACCTGGGTACAAAGCTCCAGAAATTTTTTTTTTCAAATATTTAATAAACATTTGTACAGTGCATAGTGAACATTATACACATGCATATGTTTCAAGTTTATTTTTGTAGGTAAAGAAACACATTTGTTGCAATATACAGCAGTGTATTTACATATGATTAGAGATTACTTTATGTATATGTATACAGAAGAGGACTGCACTTGAAATGCTTGAAAGGCTTAAATTGTGTAGTGATAATTAGCCAATGTCATGAAAACAAGTGCACTCATTCATTTTGTAGAAAATTGCCTAAGATGTTTTTTGAATACTGATACTGCTTCAGATTTTTTTATATCAGTAAGAAGATAGTTCCACTTAGCAGGTGCAATTCTAGAGTAGGCTTTCCCACCAGCTGTAAGTTTGAATCTAGGTTGGAGAAGGGTAACCTAATCTTACTAGCTGTTTCTGTGGGAGTTTTTTTTGTTTCCTAACATGTAACATTTTTTTAAATGGCGATTGATGGCCTTGTGTTAAGATTTTTTAATTCAGACTATTTAGTAGAATGTGTGCTTGTTGTTTATGAGTAGTTTTTGATAAAGTATGCAGTTGTAGGAATTTATATCAGCTATCAGGCCATATCTAAATATGTTATTCTTAGCTATGTGAATTTTGTGAGTATTTTAAGATAAGTGGAAGGCGATTTGAGGGAGAACATATTGCATTTTGGAAAATGACCCCTTTTGGCTATATGCCATACATGCAGCTAGTATGAATAGGAGTGACATTTATTAATACTGTTCTCTGTGTATAAATTAAAGTTTATTGGGCCTAGAGTTATAACAAAGTATTTTTATTGGGTAGCATTTGTATTTTTGACACCTTTGGAGAGGGTTACAGTTAAGGAAGGTAAATATATATATATATATATATATATATATATATATATATATATATTGCTTTACAGAATAGCATGGCATTTGTTTTCTTATTATTAATCAGACGTTTGTTGGTGAGGAGCAAGTTATACATGTCTATGAATTTGGATTGTGAATGCTTTTAAAGGGACTGGTGTATTTTTGTACCTTCAAAAAGCAGTATATCATTGGCATGTATAACTACTTTCTGCTTTGGTAACTTTAGTGTTATATCATTGATGAATAGTAAGAAAAGTAGGGGACCTAAGACAAAGCCTGGAGAA
The DNA here is from genome assembly GCF_019279795.1 of Protopterus annectens. Taxonomy (NCBI): domain Eukaryota; kingdom Metazoa; phylum Chordata; order Ceratodontiformes; family Protopteridae; genus Protopterus; species Protopterus annectens. The sequence continues at coordinate 1,892,215,886 of NC_056737.1, forward strand.
GGACAGTATTAAGATTTTTTGGATAGATGATTATTGGGCTGGATTCGGAATAATCTATTACCCAAGTATGTTTTAAACCAAGTTAATTTTGTTTTCACCAGAATAGCTTTTGTAGTTTTTCAAGTATAAAACTGTGGTTGATGTCTCAAAGGCACAAGTCATATCCACAAAGATGCCAGCAGTAATGAGCCCATAATTAATGCTGTTGAAGTCGCTGATAGTAAATTGTTTACTATGACTCTCTCTCTCTTTCCATATACATATACATATACATATACATATGCATATACATATGCATATAAATATGCATATGCATATACATATACATATACATATGCAAATGCATATACATATACATATACATATACATATACATATACATATACATATACATATCTATATAGACAGATACACATCATCATTATAATCCCCTGTGTTTCTACATGGGGTTGAGGTGTCCTATCAATGATTGCCATCTCTCTCTACTCAGTGCCAATCTCCTACCTTCTTTTACAATCATGCCTGACTGTTACAACTCACACAATCTAGCCAACTCTTTGCTGAACACTCTTGTTTCATCTTGCCTTCTTCCTGTCTGAACCAAATCTTCTGCATCAGATTGTCTTCTGCTTTTCTGCAAGTGTGCTGAACCACCATAAACTGTTGTCTTTGACCTTTTCTGCAATTGACCTGTTCTGTCTTCTGTTCTCTATGTCCTAATTTTGTCTGTTTTACAGTGTGTATCATACCACCGGTCCTAAGCACTTCATCTTCATCACATCTAGCTTTCTCAACTGATCTGCCTGCTCTACCTTTACTGTCCAGGTTTCTGTCCCATACAGTGGTACTGGCCACACCATTATTTTGTACACTTTACCTTTCAGTTTCTTTGGCATTCTTCTATCATATACTACCCCTTATACTCTGTGCCAGCTGGGTGCAGCCCCTCTTGTTCTTGTTCTGACCTCCTCTTTCAGAGTTCACTTTTCTTCAAACAATCCTCTCAGATGCTTAAATCTTTTAACCTGTTCTACTATTTTCTCTTCTGATTCCCACAATTTGCTATTATTACATTTGTTTTATCTGTACTCAGTTTCATCCCATGTGCCTTCAGTTTTGCACTCCATTCTGCTACCCTTTACTGAAATTCTTTCTCAGAGTCTGTTTGTAATGTCACTTCATCTTCATACAGCAAATTTGCTGATGTTTTCCCTCCAAACTGTTTGCTAATGTAGTTCATCACCATTATGAAAAGCAGTGGGCACAGAGCTTAACCGTGATGCATACCTACTCCAACTGGGAACCTCTCTGTACGATGGAACACTGACTATACTTGAGTCATCGGGTCCTTGTATATAGTCTGCACTAATTCTACCAGTGTTTTTTGGGACTTTGAATCACTGCAGGACTACCCAAGTCAGGTTTCTTGGGACCTTGTCATCAGCTTGTCCAGGTTTAGCAATGCCCAGTTGGACTCTTTCCTCATCTCTAGCTTTTTCTCAACTATCTGTCTCACTGAAAACATTTGGTCAGTTGTGCTGCATCCTGATTTGAATCTGAACAGCTCATCTCCTATCTTACTTTTTACTACTCTGCATATACATTTATCTGTAACCCTCTCCAGAAATTTCATGCAGTGTGAGAGGAGGTTGATACTTCTCTGTACTGCCCACAGTTGTGAATGTCCCCTTTGTTCTTGAATACTGGCACTAGTATTCTTATTCTCCAGTCAACTGGGATAAGTCTTTCTTTCCACACTGCTATGAGTACCCTCAGGAGTCACTTCTCCCCCAACATCATTATTATATCTGCTAGGACCTCATCTGAGCCTGCTGCTTTCCTTGACTTAATTTTCCTTAGTGTTATTCTTATTTCTTCCATGGTGAGTGTGATAACCGAGGGGCTGCCAGCCTAGCAAGATAAAATTTTGTAAATAAGTCTATGTCCTTATATATAGTAATATGATCCACAGGCTTGTGCAACAAATGTAAGAAAATTGTGTATGTTCTGAGCTTCAAAAATGTAACCACAGTGCACCCTGCTGGACGAAAGCTGATAAGTAAAGCATTCTATGACTGATCTCAAGCTCGGAGACAGGATGTCTGGGCCGGACATTCTTTCTACTGTTTTAAGACAAGAGATAATTACTAGGTTTTACATGTAAAGTGTCTTTTGTGGCTTCCTGGCAGGTGCAGATTACAAAAACAAATGTTAAAATTTTAAATTCTGTGAGTTTGGGAAACTTAAGTAGAAGTGTCAAGAGTGATGTAATCTGAAATTACTCAACAATAAAGTGCATTAGCAATTTAAAACGTTCTCAGAGAGAAAGACTGAGCAGTTTGTATTTTGTGCTGAAGCTGACAACTCACCAGCATTTTGCCTTGTAAGTAGAATTTAGAACACAGTTTCTCTTAAAGACAGGAATATAGACAGGTTAGTCTAGCTGTTTCTATATTTATGTGAGACTATCCTACAATAATGTTTTAAAGTATTTCCCTGTGATCTCTAAACTCTCTATTAGCACTGTGTTGAATTGATGAGTACTGTCTTGTGTTTTTATTATTATTATTAAATATTTTTAAACCTTTCAACTGTGGCTGTTTTGTGTAGAGATAATCTAAGCTCTTAGTATACTTGCATGAATTTGATGATACTGTATAAGCTACTACAAGAGCCCTAGCCCTGGGTTACACATATTATTTGGATAACAGTAATAGCACACAGTGGAAATAGTCACCCTTTGGGAAGGGCCTTATAGTAGCTGACAAGTAGTGGTCGTTGGCAGTGATTTCTACCTTATAGACTGGGAAGGAGGGGGCATAGCTGGAGAACCTGTGCCAGCCTTCCCCGGAGTGTCTGTGTGTTTGTAAATAATTCATATCTCAAAGTGTGTGTGTGTGTGTGTGTGTGTGTGTGTGTGTGTGTGTGTGTGTGTGTGTGTGTGTGTGTGTGTCAGCTACTTTGGCAGGGACACGAACCACTGGCTGGACAGAGCGAAAGTGTTGGAGGTTTTGGCTTGACCGCTCAGCTGAGATATATACCCTATAGCTATGCCAGTGGGGAGTCTTATTGAGGATCTGGAGAGAAAGGGAGAAACCAGCCCCAGACTGACTGTCATCTCTAAGATCTCTTAAGGGAAATTGTACTTTACTGTCTGTGTACTTGATATCCTCCCAATGTGGATGCCCTTCAATGGTGCTAGTGGTGAGGATTTAGGCTCCTTGATTACTGGGCCAATGCATGGGTGTCACATATTAATTGTTTGACAGTGGTGGGATATCCACATCAAATATTATTGTTTGATAGTGGTGAGTTAGCCATATCACATATTAATTGGCTTGTAGTGGTGTGGATAGTAAATTCCTGTAGCTTGTACTCTAATTCAGCCATGCAGTTAACAATCAGAGGTCAGATCACAATTGTTTTATTGCTTTTGTTAGCTTAGTTAGTCAAGGAGGGCAGGCAAGCATGTCAGCAGAGGAGTATGGCAAGCTGACAAGGAGTCAGTTGAAATGTGCCAGGCTAAAGGACTGGTGCATGGCAACCTGACTAAAGCAGACATGATTGCAGCTTTGGACACAGCTGCATCAGAAAATAGCAAACAGGAGGACGATCAGTCTGTTTGTGGAGAATTACAACACTCAGAGAAGACAGCTCGACCTTTCTACAGAGGACTTAAAAATCCATGTAGAGCTAAAGAGACTTGAATTGGAGGCCAAGCATTTGGAAATAGAAGCAGTAGAGAGACTGAGGCATCTAGAGAGTGAGGAAAATGAGAAACTGCGACGTCTGCAGGCTGAGGAGAATGAGAAACTGCTATGCCTGGAAGCGAAGGAAAAGCAGAGGCAGAATGAAAAGGAGATGCTGATTCTTTGCCAGAGTCATGCAGGTAATGGGGAAGGGAGTAACCGGACCACAGAAGCACAAAAGGTCAGTAAATGTCATCCACAGTTTACAGATGGGGATAATTTTGATAGTTTCATTCATATGTTTGAGAGGGTATGTAAACAGTGTGATGTTGACCAAGGGCTTTGGGTATGGTTCCTAATCCCCTTACTCCATGCTAAAGCTGTAAATATTCTATCCAAACTGTCTGACCATGATTTCTTAAATTATAATGCTGTAAAGAATTGTCTGCTATAATTTTTTAAGCTAACACCTGAAGCTTATAGGAAAAGGTTTTGTGAGCATAGACGCAAGGCAGGTGAAAGTGTGTGTGAATATGTTGCTGAACTAAGCACTTATTTTTATAGGTGGATGAGTGGATGTCAGGTCACATTTTCATAGGTGGATGAGTGGATGTCAGGTCACAACTTTTGAAGGGCTGGCAGACCTTTTGGTGAGGGAACAAGCCCTAAGCACTTTGCCTGAGGACATGAGGATCTGAATAGCTGATAGACAATGCTCTACTGTAGATGAAATGGGGAAGAAGGGAGACCTATACCTAGCAAGCAGGGCATTACTGCATAGGAAAGGGACACCCGGTGCTGCTCATGGGTCTAAGGGAACCCATTGTTGGCAGCCCAGACTGCCTCAACAGAATCTGCCAGTAGCAGGGGAAGCCTCTAGACCATGTACATATCCAGAACTTAGGGTTAAATGTTTTGAATCCAACCAGTGGGGCCATATAGTATATAGATGGCCACGGAGGCAAGGTGGGGAACAAAAGGTGAGGGAGACAGTAAGTGGGAATGACAAAATGCCAACAGTATGTTGTCTTGAGACAATAAGGGTACCAAGCTACCACAAGAGGTTATATCCTATTGTAGTGAATGGCAAATAAGCCATTGCTAAGAGAGACACAGCCTCTGAAATAACTATTGTTAATCCTGCAATGGCTACAGAGGAGCACTACTTGGCTGGGCAGTCTACTCCAGTCAGAGCATTAGGAGGGACCCCATTTGAAATACCTTTGGCCAGGGTTCACCTTGACTGGGAGGGTGGAAAAGGAAGCCACCAAGTAGGTGTGTTTGACTATATCCCTAAATATGTCCCTGATAGGGAATGATTCTGATAATGCAGTACCACACTTTCATGCAGTTACACGCAGTCAGGGTTGGAGACAAGCATGTGGGTCTGGTAGCCTGGGGGAGACCAGACAGACCACATACTTGCAGCCAGGACTGCTGAGTTGGTTACTTCAGGTAGGGAGCTACCCTGTAGCAGTGCGACTGAAGGTGACCCACAGCTGCTTGTGGGTAGTGATGGTCCATTGGACAGAGTGACTGCAAGGGCAGAGGTGAGTAGTAGTATCCAGGCTGACAGTGAGGCACCACTGTCAGAGAATACCAGGGGAGCTGGGAAGGGTTACAAAGGTAAGAGTTGAGGAGGCTCAGCTCTCAGACCTTACATTACAAGGTCTGAGGCAGGTAGCTAGTGAGGCATGTGATTCTCAAGGGAAGGGGGAATTTGTTTACTGGGACAAAGGGTTACTGTATAGAGAGTGGACCCCTGAGAGAGGGCTAGAAGGTGAGAGGATTCAGCAGTTGGTAGTGCCTAGAGCCTACTGTCTGGCACTTCTAGGGATAGCCCATGATATTCTTTTTGCAGGTCCCATGGGCATAAAATGTACAAAGAGATGTATTATGCAGAACTTTTATTGCCCTGGGATTTCCAGTGATGTAACAGGGTACTGCACGACCTGTGAGCAGTTCCAAAAGGTAAGCAGGGGGGGGGTGCAAGGTGAAAGCTCCTTTGATGCCTTTGCCTGTGATTGAGGAGCCATTTCATAGCTATGGATATTGTGGGGCCTCTGAGTATCCCAAGTTCTATAGGGATAAAGTATATCCTAGTAGTAATAGATTATGCTACCACATACCCTGAGACAGTGGCTTTGTCTTCCACTGAGGCAGAAAAGGTGGCAAATTCTTTGTTAGAGATTTTCAGCAGAGTGGGTTTCCCAAAATAAATATTGACTGACAGAGGTGCCAATTTCATGTCGGAACTGCTGACATGTCTGTGGAAGTATTGTGGGGTGAAGCACCTAAAGACCACCCCCTACCATCCCCAGACAAAGGGTTTTGTTGAGAGGTTAAACTCTACACTCAAGTCCATGCTATGGACATTTACAGACCACTTTTACAGGGAGTGGGACAAATATTTGCCCCATCTGTTGTTTGCTTACATACAAATTCCCCAGGAATCCACAAGGTTTTTCATCCTTTAAGTTGCTGTTTGAGTACAGGGTGAAGGGGCCTCTAGATTTAATTCGAGATGAGTGGGAGGGTGAGTGTGAATCTCACAAGGAGTCTGTTGTGGTATATGTCCTAATCCTTAGGACAAGGCTCAGGGAACTCATGGCCTTGGTCCAAGAGAACCTGGCAGAAGCCAAACAGCAGAAAAAAAATGGTATGACAGGAATGCTCGAGCCAGAGGGTATGCTGTAGGGCAGCAGGTAATGGTTCTCTCATTACTATCAGACACAACAAGCTGCAGGCAGCCTGAGAAGGACCATACAAGGTAGTAAGGAAGGTCAGTGATGTTAACTACATGGTAGAACTGCTGGCAGGAGGCAGGGGCACAAATTGTACCATGTCAACATGTTGAAACCTTACCATGATAGGGAAGCCCTTGTGCTGAGTATTTGCAGTGGATTGCAAAAGGAGTCTGAGGGAGATCTGGTGACTTATCTCCTCAGTGAGGCTTGGACTAACACCTCTGTAGAAGGGGTAGCAATGTCCCAGCAGCTATCTTCTACCCAGGTTCGAGAAATCTGAGCAGTGTTACAGCAGTTTGTGGACATGCTCTCTCAGAAACCAGGGTGCACCCACATGGCGCAGCACCAGGTGGATACACGACCCCAAAGGCCTATTAGGCAGGCCCCTTATAGGGTGCCTGAGAGAGTCAAACAGACTCTGAGTGAGAAGATATAGGAAATGTTGGAACTAGGGGTAATTCAAGAGTCCAACAGTCCCTGGGCCTTCCCAGTGGTGCTGGTGCCAAAGAAGGATGGCAGCACCAGGTTCTATGTGGACTACAGGAAATTAAATAGTCACACAGAGTCAGATGGTTAGCCCATGCATAGGACAGATGAAGCCCTAGAGCAGCTGGGTGGGGCTAAGTATCTTACCACCACTGATCTTACCAAGGGTTATTGGCAGGTGCTCTTAACTCCCAGTCTAGAGAGAGGTCAGCCTTTGTGACTCCTTTTAGCTTGTATAAGTTCACAAAGATGCACATTGGGATGAAAAATGCCTCAGTGACTTTCCAGAAGCTGGTAGATCATATCCAAGCAGGAGCAGGAGGGTTTGCCCTTGCTTACCTAGATGATATTCCATCTACAGCCATTCCTGGCAAGAGCACTTTCAGCATGTCAGGGAGGTGCTGGGTAGACTGCAGAGGGCAGGGTGGACCATTAAGCCCAGCAAATGTCAGGTGGATATGGCAGCGGTCTGCTACCTAGGACATTGAGAGGGGAGTGGTAAGATCATGCCAGAACCTGCCAAAGTGGAAGGCATTCAGGCATGGCCTGCACCTGTTACCAAAAAACAGATGAGGCCATTTTAGGGATAGCTGGGTACTACAGAAAATTTTCCCCAGTTATAGTACCATAGCTGCTCCACTCATGGACCTGACAAGGAAAAACAGACCAGATATTCTAGTGTGGACCCCAGCATGTCAGCAGGCATTCCAGAAGCTTAAAGAAGCTTTGTGAGGACCCCCTGTGTTAGCCAGTCCAGATTACAGCAAAGGATTTATTGTGCAGGTGAATGCTTCAAACCATGGGGTGGGGGCTGTACTTAGCCAGATTTCTTTAGTGGCTTATCTCAGTCATAGGCTCCAACCCAGGGAGGAATGCTATGCAGCTGTAGAAAAGGAATGTCTAACCATAGCGTGGGCACTGCAGAAAAGTCAGCCTTATCTGTATGGAAGGAAATTTACTTTAGTTACAGATCACAATCCCCAACATGGTTACATTAAGCCAGCCAACAAAATGCCAAGTTGCTAAGATGGAGCCTAGGGTTGGAAGCATATGATATGTCAGTGCAGCACCGTAGTTGGATAAGTGATGCCAACACATATGAGCTCTCAGGACGGGGAATGGGGTAAGGTATAGCCAGATAGACTCATCCCTCTCAAGCAACGTTTCTCAAGGGTCACTTGAAAAACTAGTTGATTGTAATGTTAGAGCTAGTCTTTTATAAATGATTCTGCATTATTTGTTACATAAATACAGGAAGTTCATTCTCTTGTCATGATACTTCCTAACAGACACAATCATATTGTTAATTTTTGGTTCTTTATATACCTGATAAATGTTTATAATGAGAACTTGCTTGTTATTTTGGAAGCTTTTTCAGAACATATCCCTTCCAAATAGAAATAACCCATCAAGGCTAATCTGATCAGCAAAATATAAATAGATACATAAATAATTAAAAGAGTTCCTCATGACCCACATATGTGCCACACTACTTTGGCCATAGCTAATAAGATAAAGACTGTTGAAACCCAGAGTGGTCAAAGAAACTGTTGTAACATTGGTGGCAATCCTTATCAGGCAAATGTTGATTTGAAACAGCAAGTATCTCCAGGAACTGGAAAGTGAGGTATATACAGATAAATTCATACAGTCTGCAGAGAAGGATGAATGTCAGTAACAACTATTTAACATTCTCATATTCCTGTATACATGTTAAACAGTTATCAGATCCATAGGAGCCTTCTTCTTATAAACAGCCTATATAGGGTGACATTAAGACCAATTGTTGCAACTATCTCAAAGCTATATTCACTCTACCCATTTTCTAAACTTTTATTATCCTGCTGCAACACATACTGAACTTAATTAACACTTAATTAGCAATATACTGACTCTCTCTTCCCTTTAAATCACATCCATTTCTGATTAGAGCAGTTCATACAAGTTCAATTTCTTACATATTATTTTCAGATTACATACACAATTAAATGCTTTCAAATTATGCACACTGGTTCACTTCCATTGTACTTTTCCACTTCAAAAAAGGTTCTGTATGTTGTATATGTATGTTATTATTGTTACATATATCCTATGCATATGTGTGCCTTACTACTGTTGTTTTCATTATACATGTTAATGCTGTTATATCATTTCTCCCTAGGCAACTGCTGAATAGGGTTCTCATGAGCTTAGCTGGCTCGTCTTATTAAATATTGAATGAACTTATTAAATGAGTTAAGTAAATAAGTAAGATGTTGAATGGACTAGATCAGTCTCACTTCTCTTAAATTTATTTATTTTGAATTTTTTAATGAGGGCAGAGCTCTGATTCCATTGGACCTATTTCAGACTCAGCCAAGGTAACCACAATAGATACATGACATTATATATTAACAGAATGAATGACAAAATGTAGTATATACATATATTATATACAAACTGAATATCATAGTTGGCGTGTGGGTAAAAATGCAATAGAGAAATGACATTATATGCAGAATGACTAACAAAACGCAATATATACATGCGTTAGAATAAAATCAGGACAAGGTATGTAGATAGAAGAAGGGAAACTAAGAGTTTAAGTTATACTACCAGAAAGAAAGAGACCAGTAGCATTTCTCGTGAGTCTTGAAATGTGAATTTATTTCTGATCATAAAGTGAGGTAAGATGAATGATCTTTAAGAAAAGAAAGTAGAGATTCCCAGACTTTGGGTCCAAGGACTGAGAAAGCATGGTCTGTGCAATGAAGCCTAGTTTGGAGGGTCTGAAGGAGAGTATATGAGTGATTAAGATTTCTGAGGTTGTATGTTGGTGGGGGAAGGTATTATTCCTGATAAGCTTAAAGGGTTAAAATGAAGTAGAAAATCATCACTTTCTTCACAGGTAGCAAATTATGTTTTTTCAATGGCTTTTCAGTTGTTTTCATTTCTTGGAGAGTAACAAATCTGAATTTGGCATTTGAGATGGATTGAATCGAGGCTATATTTTTAGAGGCTGCAGTAATTACAGGGAGATACTACACTACTTGAACCAGTAAGATATATTCACCTAAGTCATTTCAGCCTGCTATGAGGGAAAGGTTAGTTTGCTTTTGATTTCTTGTATTTTGTATTACATTATTGCCTTTTTTCTATTTTGCATACTGTGATTTGTTTTCTTTACATCGTGTTTTACTTGTATTCTACTTTTAATTGCATATTAAAACGTGAAAAGAAACCACAGCTGTGTCTCTTGTGAGTTACACAGAAATTAGAACAGGTCAATTAAGGAGTCACACACAAATTAGAACAGGTCACTTAATCATCTGTGAACTAGGGGTGGAGCTGGGAACTAAACCTTCTATTTAAGGGGTGGAAAAAAAGGTTATGTTCTTATTATAACTTGGCATCTGTGTTATCCTATGTCATTATTCCTCACAGTAGAGTCTTGTATCTTACACCAGATCTCAGCTGGCAAATTAGCACAGACAGATACAAGGCCAAAGCTCCTCCCTTTCCCATAATCCCCTGCTGCCCTCTAACCCTCAGATTGAGTTTGCTAACAAAGATAGAAAAGCTAATCATCAAAATTAGAAAGGAGAAATAAGTGTTAACCACAACTTCCCAACTTTCCCAGAAAATCCAACAAGGAAGGGGGATGGTGGTTGGGAAACATGAGGAATAATGACATAGTATAACATAGATACTAAGTTATGGTAAGTATGTAACTTTTTATCTGATGTTATCCATGTCATTATTCCAGACAGTACGATCAGAGTCCCCATCTATCATACATCCTGGGTGGCCTCAGTGTAGGAGCACCATGGAACCAAAGGAAGCCCTGCTCCTGGAAACCAAATCCAGCTTGTAATGAGTTATAAAGGTGTGAGGATTAGACCAAGTGACAGCAGCACAAATGTCATCAATAGAAAGTCTGGCCAAGAATGCTGAGGAAGTAGCCATGGACATAGTAGAATGAGCCCTGATTCTTCACGGAACCTCAAGATGTCTAGTGTCATAGACTGTAGAAATGCAGCTAGAGATCCATTTTGAAATAGTCACATTAAAAACTGGGAGGACACGTGTTTGGGGAGAAAGCACAATGAGCTGATCTGATTGGTGAAAACCTTTGGTCCTATGTAGATAAAAATGTAATTGCCTGTATAAGTCCAAAGTATGTAGAATGTACTCTCCTTTGCAGGAATAATTAGGAAGGAATACTGGCCATTGAATATATTGTTTTAGATTGGATTCAAAGGCAACCTTGGGCAAAAATGAGGGCTCCAACCTAAAAGATACTCTGTCCTTGTGAAAGATCATACATGGAGGAGCAATGGAAAGAGCTTGCAACTCAGAAACCCTTCTAGCTGAAATCATGGCAACCCAGAAGGATGTTTTCCATGACAAGAATTTGAAATCACATGAACTGGCAGGTTCAAAAGGACTCTTACTCAGAGATTGCAGCACTAAGGTTAAGTCCCAAGGACGTGACGGATCCCTAACGGGAGGTCCTAGAAGGAAAACACCCTTCATAAGTGCTTAGCAAAGTCTGGAAGAGAACGTAGGCTCACTGTTTTCATGAAACTTAGAAATCAACACCAACTGGAGCTTAACAGCTGAGAAACTTAACCTGACTGAAAAAGTGAGGACAAGAACAAAAGGATATCTGAAACAGAGCCAGAAAAAGGATCAAGATTCCTGCTCTTAGCCCAGATAGAAAACCTTTTCCACTTACTACTATAAACCTTTCTAGTGGAGGGTTTCTGGGAGTCTAGGATAATATGCCTGATGGGAGACACATGCCTGGACTATTTCAAGATCACTTGAAGTGGAGGAACCATGTGGTTAGATGAAGGGTTTGAGGATTTGGAAGAGGATGCCCTGAAAGATGGGAGATCAGATCCTGAAGATCCAGTACCCAGGAAGGATACCTTAGATGACACCTGATTAAAGGCAACCATGGTTGACATGGCCAGAGAAGGACAATGAGGATCAGGGATGTCCTCAGGCATTGTGCTTTCTGCACAACTTTGGGAATAGGAGAGATAGGAGGATAAATGTAAAGGAGACCCAGAGGCCTATAGTGGACTACAGCATCCCTAATTGACTCGTTGGGCAGGAGGATCAGTGCAAAGTACATACTGCATTTGTGGTTGGCTGGGGAGGCAAAGACGTCAGAGCATGGCTGACTCCAGCGGTCGAAAATCTGCTTTGCCACTGTGGGATTGAGGGATGACTCATAAGGACTCAAGATGGATCTGCTGAGTTTGTTGGCCAACGCATTGGAGTCCCCAGGTATAGGCATTGCAAGAAGAAAGTGCCTGGAGGATATCTCCCATTCCCATTCTCTCATGACCTATCTGCAGAGTGGGTTAGATTGTGTTGTCCCCGATCTGTTGACATACCAGACTGCTGCCATGTTGTCCGTCTGAATTGCAATCATCCTCAGGGGGAGGCAATCCTGAAGCAGTTAGTAGAACTGCTCTCATCTCTACGATGTTTATGTGTAACTTGTTCTCTACATGGGACCATGTGCATTGGATGGTTCTCCCCTGGAAATGCCCCCCTCCACGCCAACAAGTAAGTATCCATGGTCACTGTGGCCTTGGGCCAGATGGAGAGAAAAGGGCCTGCCTAAGATGAGATCCTGAGATTGAAGCCACCAAAGAAGGTGTCATCTGCACACAGGAATCAGTTTTATGGACATGGACATGGGTTGAGTGAGACAGAGTGGACCACGGACTGCCGGGGTCTACTGTAAAGCCCAGATGTGGTACCTTGCTAGGAGAACAAGTTGAATGACCATGGCCATGGATCTTAGGGTCTGAAGAATCAAGTGAACCATGGAATGTGAAAGATCTAAAATTTGCATGACCTGTTCCTGGATCAAAGGAACTCTGTGTAGAGGCAATACTGCAATCTCTGAAATGGAGTCTAGCTGGACTCCTATGAACTCCAACTGTTGCATGGGGACAAGATTTGATTTTAAAAGATTCACAGCAATTCCCAACTGACTGAAAAGGAGAAGAACATAACGGATGGCTTGTGACAGTTGATCCCTTAAGGGTGCCATGAGTAGCCAATTGTCGAGGTACAGAAATACCTAAAATCCCTACAGTCACAGGTGAGCAGCTACCACTGCCATACATTTGGTAAATACATATGGGGGGGGGGCTGTCATAAGTCCAAGGGGTAGGGCTCTGAACTGGTAATGATTGGCCCCTAATTGGAAGCAAAGATGTCTACCAGAGTACCTGTCTATCTTGATATGACAGTAAGCATCCTGGAGATCCATGGAGCACATCCAGTCATCCCTGCCTAGAGGCAGAATGGACTGAACAGTGACCATCTGGAACTTTCACTTTTTGACCTATAGGTTCAGCTTGCTGAGGTCCAAAATAGGACGCAGGTTCCCTGTCTTTTTTGGCACTAAAAAGCGGATCCTATTTGTCCTGCTGGGATCTCATGGATGGCTATTTTTTGCAGAATTTGTTGAACTTCCTTAAAGGCCAGCTCCCTCTGATGGGGTGTAACTTCAGAAAGGTATCTTTGTATTGGTGGGGATTCCAAAAAGGGATTAAAATAAACCCTAGAAACAATGCTTAACACCCACTGATCAGAGATAATGTTTTTCCAGACTCTTGGGTGAAGAGACATACAACCCCTGACTGCCTCCAGGGCAGAGCAGTAGAGCAATGCTTCAGGTACATTGAAACGGCTGTTCAGAGAAAGGTTCCCTGAAATCCTGATTTTGCACCCCCCCCCCCCACCTCTAGGGCAGCGTCTGCCTCTGAATCCTCTCCCCTGCCTCTGGAAGAGGAATCATCAGGAGCATCCTGGAAAGAAGACTGTGACTTCCAGAACCACATCTTCCTAGCTCCTCATTTGGTCATGGAGAAAGACTTCCGAGGAGTAGAAAGCTTGAACCCGACTGCAGACAAAGTCTTCCCTTTCTGCTCACTATGGCTCAAAGTGTCATTCATGGTGGGTCCGAAGAGGGTGGATCTACCAAAGCAGGCTTTGAAGGATTCTGCAAACCTGTATAATCTTAACCATACTTGCTGCCTTATGGCTATGCCGGTACCTGCCGCTCAAGAGGTAGCTTCTTCAGCATTGTAAATTAACCTCATTGAGGAATTAGTGAGGGACATCAGAGTAGAAAGCTTGGGAGACACCTTCTTGAGGTCCTCCACCGGCAATAACTCTGTAAGCAAAGTGGCGAGCTCTTTGACCAAGTCCATTTGGAGGCAGGTAAAGTATACCAAGTAATAGACTGCCCTCAGTCCAAAGGTAGCTGAGACACACACAAGCTTCCCATGCCAGTCTGTCGCCCAGGAGTCCGTGTTTGGGGGATGGACCGTGAAGCTGTGCTCTGCTAGCTCCTTCTTGGTGGCAGCAGTAACCATGATGACATTGACAGCAACTCCTTTGCTCCAGAAGGGGCAGACTACAGGGTGGGGCTAAGAAATGTATTGGCTAGTTTGGGAAGTGGCTTCACAGATTCAGGCTCCTTCCAGGCCCTGCTTGCGATAAGATCAAACTACTCGTCAGCAGGGTGGACACCCAGGAACTAGATGGGTCTATCCCAAACACCTTCAGAAACACAGTCTCCTCTGAAGATGAGGTCTGGGGAGACCATCCACTCTTCTGCTTCAAGATCTCAAGGATGTCCCCAAAGGAGACATTGTCAGGCAAAGATCTGGGGGAACTCTTCTCCTTCATCTAGTTCCATGTCCTCAGTGAGGGACTCCAAGGGTGAGTCCAAGTACCTCATCTTGTACTTTCCCTTATGAGATACCTATTCAGTGGGGGCCTCTGGGGAGGACTCAGAAGATGCGGGGAAGAAACCCCCTGAAGGTTAGAATGGGAGGGCTGACCCTGGACAGGATGGGACCTACCTAACAAAGGAAAACTATACCACTCAAAAACTAGCAACTCTAAGGGAGGGTAGGTAAACTACTAGTCTAAAATATACTACAGAGACTAAACCTAAGAAGACTACCTAAGCTAATATAATAAATTGAACATAAATCAGTTAAAGTACATAGCTGAAGCAAGAGCCAAAGGATCATGTCTATACCAAGCACATGGCAAACAAGATCTGAGGGTTAGAGGACAGCAATAAATTATGGGAGAGGGAAGACCTTGAGCTTTGGATCTGTCTGTGCTAAGTTGCCAGCTCAGATCCAATGTCGAATTCAAGACCCTTCTGTGAGGAATAATGACACGGACAACATCAGATTAAAATATTTCAAAACTTTAGTGGAAAAGCTCACCCAGACTTTGCCACAGCTTGCTGTGAGGGAAAGGTTAGTTTGGTTTGATTTCTTGCATTTGTATTACTTTATTGCCTTTTCGTATTTTGCATGCTGTGATTTGTTTTCTCTACACTGTGTTTTACTCGTGTATTCTGCTTTTAATCACATATCAAAACTTGGAAAGAGTCTAAAGCTGTGTCTCTATTTTTTCCAAACACCTTTATTGAATTATCGCTTGTGACATAGATACATTTGCATTCATATAAAAATAACATAAACATTATACTTCGCATATATTGCTATATATCATATTCAATTCCTACCTTTTTTAAAGAAACACGTTTATTAAACCAGCATTTACTACATCATAGGCAATCATACATTTATATGAAAACAAACCACACCAACACAATTCTAGTTGCAAGCATTTTACATCACAAACCATACTGACATACTCCCAGTTGCAAAGAGTACACATGACTTATAATCTACCCAATCTTT
The DNA here is from genome assembly GCF_019279795.1 of Protopterus annectens. Classification (NCBI taxonomy): domain Eukaryota; kingdom Metazoa; phylum Chordata; order Ceratodontiformes; family Protopteridae; genus Protopterus; species Protopterus annectens. The sequence goes on from NC_056737.1 coordinate 1,892,231,549, forward strand.
CTCACTGAAATTACATAGCTCATACAAGTCCTGCCACCTTTTAGACCTTATTCCTCCCTTGTATGTATTGTTTCCACAATTCACAGTATTTCCTTTGTAGTTTGTCCCTACCCTTTTCTAAAGATCTCAATTTCAGTTCTTTTATCTCTGCTACTATATTCACTACTTCCAGTATGGCTGGTTTATAGGTTCATAGGTTCATAGGTTCATACTAGGCTATCTGCCCAAGGGCATTTATAAGCCTAGCCCATAGTTATGTGGCTTTCGCCACCCCTTTAGTTTGAATAAAACTATGCCTATTATTTTGCTGTGCCTCTGTCAAGCAGTGACACTGAAGTAATCCCTGGGGTATATCTGCGATCTTCCATCCATTGGTCAAGATTCCTCTTGAACAAGGCCAGCGAGGTGCTCTGCCTCACATGTACCGGGATTTTGTTCCACAGCATAGGGAGTCTCTGGGTGATGAATCTGTCCCTCCAGCACTTTCTATTAATAACCGTGTCAAGGTTTAAGTCTCCTGCCCTTGTGGTTCTGAGGGATCTAGATTTTTTGAGGTGAAGCATATTCATCAAATCTGGGTTTGACATGGCCTTATATGTCAGGCACAGGTCACCTCTGAGCAAGCGGTATGAGACTGAATAGAGCTGGAGTTCTTTCAGTTGGGCAGCATAAGACATATTTTTGAGACCCTTTATCCTTTTGGTGAGGAACTTTTGGGGCCTTTCCAGCTGCTGCAGGTGTCGGGTCAGATACATTCCGAATGGGGCATTGTACTCAATCATAGGTCTAATGAGTGATGAGTACAGGGGACGATGACCTCCCTTGATCTAGATGTGAATCCCTTCATGATCAGGTGGGCAATGTAGAAGGTTTTCCTAACTACTTTAGCAACATGAGTGTCAAACGAAAGGCTACTGTCAACCTGGGTCCCCAGATCCCTGATGACTTCTTCTGTGCTCAGTGGATTGCCACCTATATGGTAGCTAGGGGTAACCTTGTTTTTCCCGAAGGGTATGACTATGCATTTCTTGGCGTTTAACTTTAGGCCATGGCTCTGGCACCAGTTATCCATTTCTGTGAGGCCCTTCTGAAGGATATCTGTGTCAGATGTGTTTTCGACTATGGCGCCCAGTTTGCAGTCATCTGCAAACTTTGTCAGCCATAACCCTCCTGTGTTTGCTTGTACTTCAGAAAAGTAGATGCTGACCAAGAGTGGACCCAGGACTGAGCCCTGTGGGACACCACTTGTGACAGGCTTCGAGTCTGACATGGCTCCAGCAACTCTGACCCTGTGGGTTCTGTCACTTAGCCAGTTTGCAACCCATCTTGTGATGTATGGGTTTACATTCAAGCTGATGAGTTTTTCGATGATACCTGAGTGGGGTATTGTGTCAAGGCCTTTGCCAGGTCGAGGTAGGCTGTATGGACTGCCTTTCCCTCATCAATGGCCTTGGTGACTGTCTCGAAAAAGTCAACCAAGTTTAAAAGGCATGATCTGCCTTTGACAAAGCCAAACTGGGTTGGATCCAAAGTCTGCAAGTTCCCTATGTCTTTATTTATGAGTTCCATTATGATCCTCTCCATGGCTTTGCAGATAAGGCTTGTCAAGCTAATGGGACGGTAATTTCCAGGGTCGGTGGAGGCACCGCCCTTGTGAAGTGGGACCACAGTCGCCGTGCGCCACTCCTTGGGTACGTATCCTGAGGTGAGGCTAAGATTAAACAGCTGTCCTAACTGCGGGTTTAATTCCTCATTGAGTTCGTGGAGCACACAGCCGGGGACACCATCCAGTCCCATGGATAGATTTTGATTTCCAGTTTCTAGTAATTGCTTTTTGGCATCCACCTTTATTAGGCACAGCAAGGCCTTACCATGTTGAGGCAATTCCGATTCTGTATCATAACTCACAAAAATCATCTCCCTTGTCACACCAATCTGCCCACCCAGCATCTACAACAGTGCATCCCGTAGGGAATCCTTAAAGTCTGCCAACTCACTGCACTCCCAAAAAATATTTTCCCAATTACCTCTTTCTTCCCATTTACACCTCCAACATTTACTGTCTGAATGAGGAACGATTCTTTGGAGTCTACTTGGGGTATAAAAATATCTATGTAAATATTTCCAGGCAAAAATCATAAATCTTCTATATTTTGTTGCACATTCTGTCTCTCCTGTGAGTCAGACAGAATTTTCCACAATCCCACCTTATTGCTGTTGTTTTCTTAAAGACAACTGTCTTTCTAGTTGCCTGCCCCATTTGTTAATTTGATCACATATCTCCTTCCCTCTCCCCTTTCACCGGCTGCTGTGAGTAAGGACAACATTATCATTTTGTGAAATCACTCCATCCCACTATATTTCATAGAACCAGAAAACAAAAGTGCCCACCCCTTTCAGTCTATTTTGCTCTTTTAAAATTAGTGACACTCCAGTTAGACAGCAAAAAAAAAAATAAGTTACCTCCTTTTGTATCCAACTGCTTGGTGTACACTGCAGTGTTTGTGATACTAACCCATTTTTTCATCTTATCTGTAAACATCTATTGCAAGACCACCAGTGACTGGAGAGCCCACATTCGGCCTCTCAGTAGTCATCTTGGGATTAGTGCTTCTCATTTCTCCTGGTGAGAGGAGGCGCACAGGGACATTATATCCTGGAGAATTCTGATCATTAGAAGCCTAATAACTGCTTTATACATGACATCCTTGGATTTGTGCTTATATTCTGTTCCTAGTGAGGGAAAGAGCAGTGTGTATGGATTCTTGACTGTTTCTGGTTGGACAGCGAGTGTCTGTGCTTAAAGTTCCTGAATGGTCTGGTTGCTATTCAAGGCATCTACCAGGAAAAGGCTACAACAAGCCTACAGACGCTTGCATCATCTGGGATGAAACTGAATCACCAAACAGCCTGTGGCCTGCTTCTTATCTTGGGATTGACACTAACGTTTTGCTTCTGGTGAGAGAAGAAGCAAAGGAGCATCTTATCCTAGAAGAGTGAAGTTGTGATGAGACTAGCATTAGTAGTAGTCAGGCAGTAGCCATTCATGCGACTCCCCTCTTTTCATAATTTTTGGCAAGGTAATTCTTTGTTTTGAGTAAGTACTGTTTTATTTGTTTCTAACTTCAGAATATCTGCCTAAATACTTCATCCTTACATTTTCAGGGTCTACCTATTAGTTTCCCCTCAAGTGTTTGACAGTGCTCTGCACAGACTGAGTCACCTTGAGTGACATTTTTCCTGTAAAAGCACAATTGAAGTTTCTTCAATACCTCAATGTACACAGGGCAACTAGCCTGCAGTGATAAGCACTGTCCCCATAGTTGCAAACTGGAGACTCCTGACATTGATAGATATTCTCACTCCAACTGTCTAATCAATAAAAAGGGGTCTGTTGCCATGGGTATGAACTTTCCCACTGTCTCCGTTACCAGCTTGGTGGATATGAGCATCCCATTGCAATGTAGAAATTGCTTCATGTTTACTGACAACCAGTTAATTCTCAAACTGATATGGTATGTGACAGATCTATTTAAACAATGTCACTGAAGGCAAAGCTCTCACATAAAAGTACTCCTAATGTCAATAAGGTTGTCAGCAGTACATATGCTGCATCCATCATGCACATTTCAAAGCAAACATATACTGAGTCACTTAAATGTCACCTTCCTAAACTACAAAGACCTCCTAGTCGAAGTGGACATAACAAAAACCCTCAGCAGCCCCAAATGCACTCTTGCAAAACAACATCCACATCAACACATGGAACTATATCTCATGGAGCCTCTACCTGTAAGCCTAAAAGGCAAGCAGCCACACAATCCAACATTCTAATCATTGGAGACTTCATCATGAGACCCTCTCACCAGTCTGAGTAAAGAGAAACTCATGGCCAGTTGCTTTTCAGGGGCTAGGACCCACCACATTACACATGCACTTAGGTCAAGGTCATTGGACCACAATTACCAATATGACTCAGTCATAGTCCATGTGAGAGTCAATGACCTGAAATGTACCTCCAAAGACTATATGAAGAGAGACATCATACAACTTTCAAAATATGTGTCTCAGGCTGGTATGACTCTAGCATTGAGCAGCATTTTAGGTTTTCCAAGGATGATGCCACGTGTCTATATCATAACATAAACAGCTAGGTTGTCAAATCCTAAAACATCGACACCTAGTGAATGGCCACATCATCAAATTCTTTCCTCAGGAAAGAATTCAGGTGGCCATCCTTAAAATACAGAAACACACCCAAATATACTGGAGGGCTTCACCCCCACACCCCCTAACTAAATATACCAACTCTGAGATCACTCTACAATGGGGAAAGGGCAAGTCCCCAATAATGGCCACACAAATAAAGGAATACAAAGATGTGGCCATTCGCTACTGTAAGCGTTCAATGCTTAGGTGTTGATGATTAACCATTCGACTACCTAAGCTGTCAACAATTCAATTATAACCCGATGCCATAATATGAACAAAAGATGACTGACTTTAAAAACGGGCTTAGTTTCTGGTGTCATTCTAAGGGATTGCAATATTTGTCAGCATGAAAGGAGATGGTCAACAGACCATGCTGCTTTACCAGGGATGGTCTGCACCTCTCCCTTTAGGCTTTCGAATATTAGCTAAAACATTGTCTTCCCCCATAGTGCCTTTTTAGGCAATGCCAAACTGAAAGTATTTATGACATATTTATGACATAGCAAATCAAAACCGAGAAAATCTAAAGGTATTACTGCTCAGTGCCAGGAGCCTAAACAAAAAACTCCACTCCCTAGAAGCTCTCTTCAGCCTACAGAATGCTGATGTCTTTGCGGTCAGTGGAGACAAGGTTTAAAACTGCTGAGAGCAAAACTATAATGCCTTCCACACATTTAGACCAGCTATTTCACAGGCAGTGACTAAAGGTGGAGGTGTTTCTACTTACATCAAAATAAATATACTTCAAGGCTGGTCAAACAGGACAATGCACTTGAGCTGCTCCATGTTCAAATCACCATAGACAAAATCTAGTGCCACTTCCTTGCAAGCTATAGGCCCCCTCTATGATCCAGGAAACCCATACCGTGTATTTAAACCTATTAGAAATATTAACCATTCTACTCAATACCATAATCTTGGGTGACTTTAATTACCTCATTGTTAACTGGGAATCCTATATGACTCCAAACGTACAGGCACAGAGATTCCTGGATTTTGTAAACACAAACTACCTGGACCAGATAATCAATACACCAACCAGGGGTGCAACCATACTTGATCTGACCACACCAATACGGGAGAGTGCTGCACGCCCCCTACTGTAATATCTTCCCTGGTAAAGTAAGACCATAAAATGGCCTCCTTTAAAGTAAAAATAAAACCTGGAACCCCAGCTAAACCTGGAATATTCAGGAACTACTCTAAGGCTAACCTCATGCTGTTAAGTGATAACCTGGCAAAATCTCAATCCCCCATAAACCCTGAGAACACTGCTGCCTATGCAGAACTGTTCACAAAAACCCTGTACAAGCATGTTAATAGCTGCATAGAGGCAGCTGTACCCACCAGGAAGAAGTAAAGATCTAACTCAAAAAAACAAGTCACCCTGGTGGAATCATAAAATCAATAGGATGTATAACAGAAAGAAGAAAAACATGGCAAAAATTAGGAGGTGCTGCACCCAGCAGGATGAAAACACATTCATCAAACTAAACAAACAACTCAAAGGACAAATAAAGTCTACCAAAGCCAAATTTGAGTTAAGTTTGGCCTCCCAGGCCATAGATCATAAGAGGTTACTAGGCTAATGGCCCTGGGGCCCCTTACAAGCCTAGCCAAGAGTTTATCCCCAAAAAAGAAACCTCAATCAGCACCTGTCACCCCTTTCAATAAGGGACACAGGTGGAACCCCTAGGACAAATTTGTGGTTTTACATCCACTCATCAAGGTTGCGCTTGAAAAGGGTCAGCAATGTACTTTGTTTGACTTGTATGGTGAGTCTTTTCCAGAGATGGGGCAGCCTCTTGTAGATGCACCTGTCTCTCCAGCAGGTTTTCTTAATGTCACATACTAGATTTAAGATTTTCAATCGAATAATGCATGAGGAGTTAGACTAGCAGATATGAAGCAGGGTCTGAGACTGCCTTGTAGGCAAGACACAGATCACCTCTGAGCAATCTGTATGGTACTGAGTAGCGTGATAGTGATTTGAGACTGTCCACATAGGATAGGTGTTGGAGGCCATGGATTCTGCAAGGACAACCACATTTAGCTATGTCCGTCACCTCAAAGGCAATACACAGTTGTGTGCAGGGCTCATTGTAAATAGAGCCACCTACAATAAGCCAGAAGGTATAGCAAACCTCCTGGATGACAATTTCAGCTGCAACTTTACCCGCCTCTCCCCCTCAACCTTTTCTCAGGAAATACCATCAAATAGGTCCTTAATGCTCTCTCTAAAATGAAGAACACTGCATCAATGGGCTTGACAATATCTAAGGCCTCTGGAATTACTATTTAACTGTAGCCTCCAAATAGGCTTCATGGCTCATGAATGGAGAACAGCAACAGTCATCCCTCTGCACAGAGGTGGGCCATCTACAGACCCTGAAAAACTACAGACCCATAAGTTCATAGGTGTTTACTAGGCTAATGACACAAGGGCCTTTTTAAGCCTAGCCATGCATCCCAAATCTCTGGCAAGTTATGATACCCTTGATAACTGTAAGCATGGGCCTGGGACATGAACCATTTAATGGTTACCTGTTTGCATTAGAGATAGAGGTGCCAAACCAGGGATGAATTTCCAGTTTCCCATCCAGTAGACCGAGTTGTACTTGAGTTGGGTTGCATGTGTGGTAAGCCTATCACTGATCAGCTTAGTGACAAGCAAGAGTATATGTTTTCAAGTATAGTGCATTAAAATATTTTTTTGCAATATTAGGTAGTTTAATGACAGTTTGTTTCAACTGCATGTGTGGTAAACCACAATCTTTGACCCATAATAAATAGTATAGAGCTGCTCATGAATCATTATTGCCAAATATTGTGGATCATGTCTCCCACTGGAAGTAATTTCTTAACATTTGTTTCAAAGCAAACTGGACCAAAAAAATAATTCTTTGGCGATTTATGCAAACAAAAAATCTTTCCTCACTTTACCTTCCTTTTCCATCCTACCATATCTCCATCTGTCCCGTACTCTGCTGAATGCCAAAATGAATTGGCCCTCAACACCCATTCCACTATTCCATAATCCTCTCTCTGAAAACAAACTCTCTCGAGATGTATGGAAAATGAGTTCCTTCAATCTACGGTCTATGCTCTGTTCTTCCTGATGTGATCTCACATACAGGGATAACTTTAGTGTTTTGTGTGTGTGTGTGTGTGTGTGTGTGTGTGTGTGTGTGTGTGTGTGTGTGTGTGTGTGTGTGTGTGTTTGTCTGTACCTGTCTTCTTGTGGTAGTAGTATACAAGAAAAGGTATTTCTAAAGTAAGGCGCAGAGCTATGGTTAGGGGCATGGACAGGGTTAAGTTTAGGGTTACCAAGTATTAGTAAGGTGCTGCAGGGGTGTAAAAAGATGAAGCAAATTTAATTATAATCATATAATTAATATATATATATATATATATATATATATATATATATATATATATATATATATATATATATTTACTAGAACATCGGAACCGTAATCCTAATGCCTACACAATATCAACCATCAGTTTACCGGCACCCACATTCACTGCAATTCCACTTTGCCTTACACATCCAAAACAATTTAAGGCAGCCACCAAAGAGCACAAGTCACTGGTCCTGCCACTGCACTCTCCCGCCTTAACATCCCCTACTTCTCATACCTTAATCTAGTTTCTGCCCTTAACTCACTCTTCTCACTAGCTCTCTCTAATCTTCCTTCACTACTCTTTCTACTGTCTTCTAAATCTATTAAGCAAATTGCCTCAGAAAAATATTCTATTGTAACTGTCTTGCCTTTGTGCAACTACACTATGATAAAACTGGGTTTTTGTAACCACTTACCCCAAAAACTATATTCATCTTAATGACATATTTCTTTTTATACATCTTGAAATAGTTATGCTATACTCCTGATTATTGACACTGTATAACACTGCATTGTTACTTAATGCATTGTAATAATCCTGTAACATTGCTGTTTAATGCTAATTTATAATGAAAATTGTTTAATATGTTGGAGCTTTTCTCCCTGGGCCTCTGCTGAAAAAGGACTCTTCAGTGCAGTCGGACAATCCCAGTCAACAAATGTAAAATAAATACAATAAATAAATAAATTTAGGTAACGTCAGTCACCCAAGCTATGCAGTGCAACTTACCAATAAATTTTCAAGTCAACAGCACATGGTCTTTACTGTTTTGCAGGGAAGCAAACCCCCCTGCACCCCATGTGCCCCTGCAAATTATATATACCAACTCCGAGATTGCACTACAGTGAAGAAAAGGGTAAACTCCCTGTACCTCACTATACCGCCATCTCCACTCACAATACTGAACTCAGACTACTGAATTACACTGCATATTCGCTATTGTGAATTCGCAGTAGTCTGGTCTGGCATTGTGCCTCTTTGAAAAGCACCTTTCTACCACATGTCACTCGAACACCTGCACCACATGATTTCAATAGTAAACCATATATATATATATATATATAAAATATATATATATATATATATATATATATATATATATATATATATATATATATATATATATATATTTATATGCACACACACACACACACACACACACACACACACACACACACACACACACACACACACACACACACACACATATATATATATATTCACTTTATATCCTCGAAATACTGAAAAGTTGAATTTTCGAAACATAGAAAACTCAGAAGCGTGAAATTCAAAATCTCACACACCGGAGATTTTGAATTGCGCACTACTACTGCACACACACACACACACACACACACACACACACACACACACACACACACACACACACACACACACACACACACACACACACACACACACACACACACACACACACACACACACTATCCTCCCCACACACAAACTCAAGCTCTCTACTACATAAAAGCTGGAGAGCAATCCCCCCTGCACCCCTCACACTTAAATATTCTAACTCCGAGGTCACACTACACACAAACACACACACACATAACACCACCATACAAGCTACATTCTGCTCGCACACACACATCACAGCGACAAAAGATATTAACACACACCACAGCCCCTACCCAAAACCCTTAACACACACACACTTACCTGAATCCGTAATAGAGCGGAACCTCAGAAGTGTGAAATTGAAAACCTCTGGTATTTTAGGTTTTGAAATTTGCACTTCTCAGGATTCTAGTTTATGGGCTCGAAATACTGAATTTTGACATTTCAGTATTTCGAGCTTCTAAAGTGAATATATATATATATATATATATATATATATATATATATGTATATATATATATATATATATATATATATATATATATATATATATATATATAGAGAGGAGTGCTACAGAATCCTGAAAGCCCAAAATCCTGAAGACCAAAATCCTGAGACCAAAATCTCGAAAGTTCAAAATACTGAAAACTCAAAATACTGAAAACACACAGGATACCAATGCTTACTATATTCCAGCACAAGTATATGCAGAAACAAATAAAACACAAACCATATTACTCTTCCCCAAGTATAAGCCCTGCACCCTCCGCACACCCTCCTACTTAAATATATCACCACCAAGATTGCACTTAGTGTAGTGAAGTGCAATCTCGGAGTTGATATACTTAAGTATAAGGGGGTAGGAGGGCGCAGCCCCCACATGTGGGGTGCAGGGGGGTTTGCCCCCCTGTGTATAGTTGAAGGGTAATATGTTTCTGTATGTACTTGTGCTGGAATATAGTAAGTGTTAGTATCATGTGTGCTTTCAGTATTTTGAGTTTTCAGTATTTTGAACTTTCGAGATTTTGGGCTTTCAGGATTCTGTAGTGCTCCCATATATATATATATATATATATATATGTGTGTATATATATATATATATATATATATATATATATATATATATATATATATACATAGGAGTGCTACAGAATATATATACGGGTCTAGTTAACATCACTAAAACCCATTTCACTGACCTTCATTTCACCAAGATCAAATCACTTAATTTCAAAATATTGAAAACTCATTTGACTGAATCTCATTTTACTGAAAGCTTACAAGGCTAAATTTCAAAAGACTAAACATTAAGCCATAGACATACACATCACAACACTAATAAGTACCTCTTTCCAGAACGTAAAAACTACTTATTTACCCTCTTAACAGAAACCAGACAATATAAAACCAAACTAAGTGGGGAGCTATGCCCCTCCACCCTTAACTATATATACTAATGCCAGGATCGCACTACAGTGGGGAAAAGGGCATATACCTTTTATTTACCTTGCAGTACTCTACATGCTGCCACTAATGCTGGGAATGCACAAAACCTCCATCATATTACTTTAGATACTAAATAAACTAACGAAAACTCCAAAAAACAAACATAGTGCAGACAAAAAGGATTCCAAACAGCCACACGCAAAAGTCCATGACAACGCAAAATACTGTTATTTTAACGTATAAAAAGTTTATTAAAACTAAACACGTTTTCATCACTCAACAGGAGTAACTTCTTCAGAAATAAAATCAGCACAACAAAATAGTGCAATTTAAAAGGTCCACTTCAGAGTAATGTGATAGTACTAGCCAATCAGTAAGCCCCATTAGGTGGAAAAAACAAATGTTGTTTAAAGCAACACAGTCATAAATACGCTGTGTGAGTGGCTGACATAAGTCATTAAACAAGCAATTGCTCAAAAAGAAACAAAGTGTAAAACTTGTTTCCTACTTTGAAGACAGTTTCTTTACAATCAGTTTCCACAATCAATTTATAAAGCAGCCAGGTAGTTCAATGTGACTACAGTTTTAAGTAGTTTCATAATATACAAGTATAAAAGTGTAAAGTGTATTACACAAGGTTTTTAGATGACATTTTTATCATCTTTAAAGGTGACATGTATGCAGCAGACAGACTTATTGATTATTTCAATTCCACCACTACATTTTTTCAATTTACTTACAAATTCAATACAACTAGTATTGATTACTTAGATGTTAAACTAACAAAAGCCCCTTGTAATAAGAAGTTGAGTTCTACTATTTATATATATACTATTTATAGAAAACCTTCATATTGCAATTCTTTTTTGCACTATTCTAGTGAACACCCTTTTAAACAGAAATGTTCTATCATAAAGGGCCAATTAATCAGGGCAGCTAGGATGTGTTGTTTAGAAGCAGATGTTTTAGTAGAATGTCAACTACTGGAAAATATGTTCGTGAACAGAGGGTATTCCACCCATCTAATTCACGAACTGGTAGTGAAAGTGAAAAACAAATGTAGGACTGGTATTATTAACCCTATTTTAAATCCCATGATGTCCAATAATGAGGCAACACTTGAAGAGGGTGACATTATTAACATCAGTACTGACCTGAATGATTTCCAAGTTACAGACACACTAAATGAGTCAACATATCAGAGTCATAACGCACTGATGGCTAGTCATCATGACACTTGTCACTTGTATAAGTCTTGCTTCATTACAACTTTTAATAATGACAGCAACCAAGTCAGGTTCACTTTACCTAAGAATTGGTATCGTTTATATAAAGATAACTTGTTAATGGAGAGAATAGGCCCCCATCTGATATTTGTTTATAAGAGGGGAGCCAACCTGAAAAGTTTACTAGAGGTCAAAAAATTTAGAACTAATAATAGAACATGAGGATCTTTTTCTTGTGGGGCTTGTAAGATGTGTAAACACATAAAAACAAGTAACACCTTTGAAATAGCAGGGAAGAAATACCAGATTGCACATAAACTTGATTGCAACTCTAAACGTATTATCTATCTTGCCAGTTGCAAAAACTGTTGTGCATTCTAGCAATAGATCAATTAGCTAACGGCATTAGAGGGGGACCCACATCACTATTATTAGAATGCCGTGAACATGAATGGCAATTGACATTAAATGCATTTTCTTATCCTGGTCTTAATGACAATTGTAACATAGCTTGTGTATTGAAATTAAAGAGCTGTATGAGACAATAAGTCTGGTTAAAAATGACATCTCAGACTTTTACAGTCACAGGAGAGTTTGTAGCACCTTAAACTCTAGTTATTTTCAGTATAACTTGTATACATATACCCTTTACACTTGTATACTTATATATTATGAAACTACTTAAAACTGTAGTCACATTGAACTACCTGGCTGTTTTATAAATTGATCGTGGAAAGTGATTGTAAAGAAACTGTCTTCAAAGTAGGAAACAAGTTGTACACTTTGTTTCTTTTTGAGTAATTGCTTGTTTAATGACTTATGTCAGCCACTCACACAGCGTATTTATGACCGTGTTGATTTAAACAACATTAGTTTTTTACACCTAATTGGGCTTACTGATTGGCTAGTACTATCACATTACTCTGAAGTGGACCTTTTAAATTGCATTATTTTGTTGTTCTGATTTTTTTTCCTGAAGAAGTTACTCCTGTTGAGTAACGAAAACATGTTTAGTTTTAATAAACTTTTTATACGTTAAAATAACAGTGTTTTGTGTTGTCACGGACTTTTGCCTGTGGCTGTTTGGAATCCTTTTTGTCTGCACTGATACTTCCCATAAAAATGTAACAAGACATACCTACATTTAAAAACACTACAACACTACTTTCTACATGACTATCTGTATTCTGACAGTCAGCACTGTAAGTTACAGAAATTATTTGTATCACAAACAAGTCACAGGTGAACAGAAACCCACATCATGTCTATGGCTTATAATTCAGTGAAATGAGATTCAGTCAAATGAGTTTTCAGTATTTTGAAAATTAGGTGATTTGGTCTTGGTGAAATGAAAGTCAGTCAAATGGGTTTTAAGTGATGTGAAGTAGACCCACATATACATATATAGGGGTCTATATTAGAAGACAGAAGATGCATTCTTTCGAATGTGTCTTGGTCAAACTTAAAAGGCTGAAAACGCAAAATATCGAAGCGGCTGTTAAGCGAATTCTTTCCCTGGGAAAGAATTTGCTTGTCCGCTTCAGTACTTTGTCATTTTCGGCACTGTAGTGTGGTCTCGGAGTTGGTATATTTAAGTAGGGAGGGGTTTGGGGGTCATAGCCCCCCACATCGTGGGGTGTGGGGGCAAAGCCCACCACTTAATGTCATGTTTGAAATTCTTTTTTATTTTTTTTTGGAATAGCGATTCTTTTCCCTTGGAAAAAAAATCGCTGTTCTGACACTTCGACATTGTAAGCTTTCGCTTACATAGGGTCAATTAATCACCGTTCACTTTTTTAAGCCTTTGGTGATCTAATATAGACCCTATATATAGCTATATAGATATAGCTCTCTCTCTCTCTATATATATATATATATATATATATATATATATACATATATATATATATATATATATATATATATATATATAAATATATATATGTATATAGAGCACCACATTAAGTCCATTTGTGAGTGGTTGAAGCTCAACCAATAGAAAGCTGTGTCTCTGACTTGCTCCCCTTTCTGGAACTATGGCAAGGTGCATCCAGGCATACTGTACATGAATGCAAACAAAGTATTAGGTATTCCTCGTGCAGAATCCATAGTAAAGCACATACCATAAATTTGACTTTAAAATTGCGTTGATGAATATTCTGGCTCTCTTTAAAATATAGTGCTTGAATTTGCCTGATTCAAGTACCTATCTTTCACTACATGAAATCTCTGGCAATGGTTTAATTTCACTACAGTCAAATACTCATCTTTGACATATGACCTGATGAATATTTTTGGTGAAAGTTCTGTTGTAAACTAAATGAATAAAACAAGAATTAATCTTAACTTACAGTCAAAACTAAAACAATCCACATTCAGTAACCAAAATACGCCTTTGAAGCAATGTACTAGACCTAGTATGGAGTGTAATCTAACTACAGTACAGGAAATAGGTGTGAACTTTGCTGCCAAATGATGCCTCCAGAGTGCCATCCTGCCATTAACATATGCATTGCTATTCTACATAGAGGTGGTGAGTGCTAGGTCGAACAAGTTCTGCAGACTCAGTAATATAACAAGTAACATCAGATTAAAAAACAAATGTCTTACTATCTGTACTCAGATTTCTTGGTGGCACACATGTCACTCCAAAGGTCCTACAGTTAGCACAGAAGCTTCTTGCTTTTAACACCTTTTTCATATAAAAATGATTTTTATTTTTAATCATTACAGTACTGTTTACCTGATCTGTTTTTAACATCTTTACTAAATTCATTTTTGTATCATTTAATTCTAGATGTGGTTTGGAGGGGAGTAGGCAAACATGTGCAGGTATACATATATATATATATATATATATATATATATATATATATATATATATATATATATATATATATATATATATATATATATATATATATATATATATATATATATATATATATATATATATATATATATATATATATATATATATATATATATATATATATATATATATATATATATATATATATATATATGTATATACATACAGTTAGCAACATGTGTGTTCCTACTACATAAAAATAAACACTTCCTCCACTTTTGGTGTTCTGCTGCTCTGAATTAGTTTTAACAATTAACCTTCAGCTAATATAGTTTAGCTCTGTAGACAGACCACCTTAGGCCACATCTGGTCTCATGACATTTATGTTTGCTGAAGAAACTAATATTGTATCGCTCTGTCTGAACTACTAAGCAGACCCACTCAGCACCTTGCATTTATCTTTTTTTCTTATGGTCAAAATCAGCCATACTCCTAGTAAACTATTTTTTTAATACAGTAGATGATAGATTAGCAAAAAATGCAGACCGCTAGACAGACACATGTAGACAAAGAACGGTATAAGCAGGTCCTCAAGGGCATTGTAAATCACTCCAAAGACATCTAGGCATTCTTCCCCATTATTAAAAGCACTCATACTGTTCAGGCATTCATAATGACTTCATTACAGCACCAAGGAAACATGTTGAAGCAGTAAATGTTGGGCTTTGGCTACAAAATGTAGCAATAACCTTTTCAGAGCCTCCAGGAGAAACAAAAGCATGTATGTCAAAATAAAAAAGTCTAAAATAATCTGTTGAGTTTGTGAAACAAAACAAAAAGAAAATGCTTTTTTGCCCTTCTTAAAGGACAGCAAGAACAAAAGATCAGTTTAAATCATTTGTAAATTATATGGAAAAATGTTGAATCGAATGGGAAAAGAAGAGCATTAATTCAGCACAGCAGTTTTAAAAGTATAGTGTCAGTGCTCACAGTGTTAGGTCTGAGCTTGCCTGTTCAGTTTTGAAATATCAGTGGTATATGCACTAATGTAACCACAAGAAAGATATATAAATTGTTGAGCTTATATTATTTATGGTGATTTCCTAAAACTATTGAAATATCTGTTTTTCGTTGTTAGACTGAACTATTATACAATTTATGCAAATGACAGAACTAGTGCAATAAATAAAAACTGCTAAACTGCATGTTACACGATTACCTTTACAGCAGCAGAGAGACTTTAACATTATTTATGCAAGAAATACGTTAAGGCTCACTTACTAGTGTAGAGGCAACACACACCCTGGAAGTGTCAGTAGCACACAGAAAAAAAATAAAATAAAAGACAAATGCTGTAACATCAGATATTTTTTTCCATAGGAAATCACTGCTGGTGAGATTTTGAATTGTGCACTGCCAGCAATTCACTTTTTTAGGGAGATTTCTCCCTTCTCCAAATTAATACAATGATGGAGATGGTATATGAAAGTTTGGGGAGCTTGCCCACTCCCCACACTGGTGTGTCAAGTGGCCTTACTTCCCTGCAAAAAAAAAAACAAGTACATGGGAGTTTTTCATCCTTTTGGATTTGGGCATTTCTCTTTCATCCTTTTGGACCACTACCTTTCAGGAAGCTGACATTTCATAGTAGAACTGAATTCACATGCAGCCAATAGGAGGCATTGCCAGTATTACCATTTTGTTTTGTGTGTTGCATAGATCAGTGACAATTATTAACATCACTTGCTAGGATGTGTGGAATGAGGGATTATAAGTAAAGTGGAATTTTTATCATGATTTCTAGTAAACCAATAAATGGAGTTGCCAAAACATGTCTTACTTCTTCATTGAGATGAACACCAGTGAAAAACTACCTTGTGCTATTTTCCTCAATAACAGCATCTTAAGGATGACATAATTCTCCACAGTGACATCACATTTGTGTCCTGCATGGAATGTTTAATCAGAATAATAGAGTTAAGATTACTTCTGATAACTCTTTAGTCACTAGGCCAGAATGAAAAGGTCAAGCTGCTAACTGTATTAAAAGGAGAACTGGTCTGATGACAGATGGGTTTGGATGGCATGGATGAGGAAGTGAGCACCATCTCACTTGTTTTCAGGTAAAGTGTCTTAGGAGAAGGGCAAGGCCTACCTCCTAACAAACAGTGGGGCTATGACATAACATTGGGATAGATGAATGCACACCAGAGAGTTGTTGTTTATGTCTCCAGTCACATCACTGACCCCAACACACACTTCAGTGTCTCACATTTATTTATTTTATGCATTTTTTTATTTTACATTTGTTTAATGGGAAAGTCTGACTCAGTGGAAAACCCATTTTCAGCAGCGGCCCGGGGAGAAAAGCTCCACACAGAACAGTGGAATTAACAATACGTACATAATTATATTAAGAAACAGACAGTAACAAACAAGTACAATATGTTGCATGTATAGTCTTCAGAGTAGTAAACACAAATACATTGAATCAGAAGTTACAATTACAGTATATGAGAAAAAAAATTCCGGTTAGACATTGAAAAGACGGAACATTCATAGTAAACTATTTATATGAGCATGATGGAAAGAGGAAGAACTACTCATATGATCTAATGGTAGCACTGCTAATATGTTGAGTAACTCAAGTTGAGTGGGGAAGAAAAGGATGGGATACAATCCCTCCTAAATACTATCTCTGATTTGCGCAGTTTTGTTTAATTGATGCTTATTAATCCAACTAGGCTAGTGGCCTCTTTTCAGGGAAGACCCAATGTGGCATTTAAGTTACATGGGGAAATTTGGGCAGGGTATGAAGTAACTCCCCCCACTCTTTTCTGTAGGTACTATCGGATCTTTTACATCCAACTTAGCTACCAGCAACTCAGGTAGATGTGGCCTGAGTTTAATATCTCATCTGAAGGACAACATACTCAGGAACACAGCAACCCCCCTCCTCCTTCAGCACTTCTTCTAAATCAACACTCAGCTATACAGCCTTCTATGGCTTCACTTCCTCCATATAAAATTAAGTTGTATAGCGATCATCTATAAATTAATTCCAACATTTCACATTTTAAAGAAATGTTATGTGCTTTGTCACTTTTCAGAAAACTAGAAACATTTTTGTTCAGAATTAGCTTTCCATCTGCCTGGTGTGAGAACTAACCTACAGCCTTCTGCAAGTAAGGCAAGTGTTCTTCCAATTCAGTAATGACACGTGATATTAAGGAGGACATCGTAGGGCAGAAGGTATACTTGTACACTTTTTGCCACCAAAAATGGGGGAAAAAGAAAAAAAAAACAATAAGCAAAGCAGGAAGAATATGCAAACAGTCCTAAATGACTTAATCCAAATCATAGTTTATCCCCCAGAGAAACAAGACTATTAAAGCTGTTAGCTATTAGGACGTAAAGGGTAGTATACCACCATCAGATGTATTCCATTTCCCTTCCAACCATGAAAAAAAGGTTTGATCTGAAGGAATAAATTGCCCATGCAAGTAAAATACAGTATTAGAAACTCCCTCTATCAAGACAGAGGACTTCAGTCATGTGATTTTAATTCACAACACCATTCCTCACTCATGTCCTTCAGCACTGAACTCTCCACTTCAGGTCAACATCTTCCATCTTTTTAGTAAGAAAAGATCTCTTTATTTCAATTGAATACTTCATATACTCCCTAATCACAGAATCCAAGGCACTGATAATCTCTTTCCCTAGTTCTTGGTTCCTTAAATTCTGTAAAGATTCTTTCATTCTCCTTTTCCTCACTTAAGCCAACTTCCATTATGTCTGTAAATAATCAATCTCTGCATCAAACAATGAATCCTAACAAAGCCTCAAACCTCAGTGCTAAATGAAAAGCTGTCTGCAATCAGACTTCTAAATATTACAGATTCACAAAATCCCAGTATGGCTTTATGAATGATAAATTACCCTACTCACTTATCCCTCCTTCTTGGATGTCATCCTCTCCATTATTGGAAGCAGTCATTCTGCCGGTGCCTTGTTTGTTGACCCCACCGGGGCATTTGACCTTGTCAATCACAAACCTTACCAATTCAAGGCACCTTTGTATTTCATAAATTTCCAATTCAATGAGGATGCAACTCACTGAATTAAAACTTTTGAGGAGACCTCCTCCCTTCCCTTACTTAAACAAACTGATTCTACATTCACATAGCCATGGAAAAAAGAGAAAACTTCTGTCATGTTGAATCAGTGGACACAGAGAAATCACACCTGTAATGATTTTCTCTGATAGTATCCCATCACCAAGTTTCAACTAAATGAGCTAAAATTGAGGAATTCAAACTTCACCAGTAAGTACTCCCAAGCTAAGTAGGCTATTATCTATACTCTCACCCCACAGGTATTAAACGCTTCCACCTACCTTGCCTCCTGAATTACCCCACTGATCCTTTTGTATGTCACAGTGGGGCAAAAGTATTGCCCTAAAGTATCCATTCTCTTTGGTATCTGCCAAGTTTTAGTTTTTGTCCCCCTCCTTTCTCATCATAATTTTTTATCAAATCCCATCTTAATAACTTATAACTTACCAATATCATTCAGTAGACTTAAGACTGTGCTATATACAGATGCACATCCTCTATCACCTCCACCAGGCCACATCTTCTGCATAATCTCATCACTTTCTTAAAATGGTTGACCACAAACAATTTACACTAAGTTTGCAGAAAATGCCAGCTATGATGTTTTGGACTTGCAACAGACTGGACTCCATCTCTACCCCTTCTCATTTCCTAGCATTGCATAATCAACACCACAATGAACCTTTCCCCATCCTTGAAATAGCTCGGCCTGTACCTCAGCCACACACTGCCTGTACCTTACCATATTAAACATGTTAAAGGAAAAATGCCTCTGTCCTTATTCTGATGCTATAAAATCTCTTACCCAACAATCATGACTTCACTGGTAACTGCACTATTCAGTCCCAAATTTGGTATAACATAGTCCTCATTTTCTAGGCCTCTGGAAGTTTTATCTACTTAAATCTACAGATTTATACTTGTCTCATCTATACATATATATATATATATATATATATATATATATATATATATATATACGAATAGCACTACATATCCATTACTAGAGCCAAGTAGATGTCCAGATATTCTTCTGCTTACGCTCACATTCAGATTGTTACGTTTCCCTGACAAAGAGGCCAAGGACCAAGTGGGGAAGATGGGTTCAGAGACCAATTTCAATTTTCCCATCATAGGAAGAGGGAAGCAACCTGCATTTATATCAGCCACAGGAAGGAGTCTAGTGTACTCACAGTGCATTGCAATGCTCTGCTCTGCTCAGACAGGAGGTTGTACCTGCATGCTAGCACTCATGCCCCTCCTAAGAAGCAGCAACTGTGGAGTGTACAAGCTGCAGTGGGGGTAGAGAGAGAACAATCTGCAAGATCATCAGACAGGTCTACTCCCAGACACTTCGGTGTGTCATGTCTACCTGGGAATGAATGAGATGGTTACGCTCACTCCTGTGGAGAAATGGATAGATTAACTGGGTGCAGGAAAAAGAAACCATCAAACAGATTCTGCGGACCTGAAAAAAGAAAGGAAAGAATTTTTTAAATTTAACATCTCCTTCCAATATGCTTCCTAACCCCATCATAGAATTCTATCAGATCACTGCCTCATTTCACTCAACCACTCATCAGACTAAGAATCGCTTCCTGCCTTGGATAATTCCCTGGGTTACATATTACATTATCGAAGTTTCAGTACTTCTAATATCATATGGTCGACACCATATGATCAAAGTATGAAAACTTCAAAAATGTAATAAAAAAAAAAAAACAAAAGAAACAAAAGTAACTGCTGTGAGCCGGCGGCAAACCCCCTGCACCCCCTTACACCCCCCTACTTAAATATACCAACTCCAAGATCGTACTTTAATGGAGTTAAGAGCAGGAGAGGGAAAGTTTCCCTTTCCTATGCTGTAGCATGATCTCGGAGTTGGTATATTTAAGTAGCGGGGAGTGTGGGTGGTGGTGGGGCTTGCCTCCCTGCCTACACCCTTTACTTTACCTTTTTTTTTTTTAATGCATCTTTTGGAGCATTTGAAAATGTAATTGTCTGATCATTAAAGGTCGACCTTTAGTGATTCAAACAATTGCATTTTCGATGTTCCAATAGGAACCCAATTCCCTGCATGTTCTTGGCCAAAAACTCAGGGATGTTCTGTCTTCAGATGTGTGAATCTCGGAGTATATTCTTTGAATTCTACAACATACTGAAACCTTTCCAAAAGATACATTTTCATACTCATGCATTTTGCTGTTCTGTTTTTTTTTTTTTTCTTTTTCTCAAATGTACACCTCCACTGCTCATTGAAACCTATCTTTCTGGTTTCTTCAAAGACATATTCATTTCCTTGGGGCAGGAACCATACATCCCATTCTCCTGGGTAAGAGTTATGTTATATGGGAATGATATCAATCTGTGAGCTGATGATAAATGTTTTAAGTTTAGATTGTACCATGATATACGCTTGTCTGTAGTCTCCAATGGTTGGTATGCAATGGGCAATGGACTATATCCATGCCTCCATGTGCAGTGTATGTAGTCTGCTGTTCAATATTGAGACAGCGCCCCCCCCCTCCCAAAGTCTGAGTCTTCACCAGATATTTAATATGCCTGAAAACATGCCTCCACACCCTTCCATTGAATTAAGGTGAGCAAACTAAACTTCTTCATTCCACTTATTCCAGATATCAGGTGCCCACACCAGCCAATCACAGGTTGAACTAAGATGATATATTCCTGTTTCTTGCAACATGCTCTCTCTTCCTAACTCACAACTCTTTTGTCACTTCTCATCCTTCTGCTTCACTGTCCAAGATGCTTCAGCTTTACTGACTTTCCCCAATATTTTTGTTAATATCATACTGCTGCATTTCATCATCCCATATCCTACTCTTTCTTTTGAATCCAGGTTAAGTAAATTGCAATACCATTAGATACTCCCTGGTCACAGTTTCTATAACACTTAAGTATTGCAGATCTGAACTCAGGTTTAGCTTTTAAACATACTTTTACTGGTAAAATAACCAAACTACTTTAGCTTCTTTCTCTTTTATGAGTATCTTTTGTAAAATAATGATTTTAGATTGTCTCAATAACATTATATGTGTTAATCTTCCATAAACCTCTGTAAATGTATAGGTCATGCATAGAATGTTAAATGCATATTAACTTTTTTATTATAGTATTGTAGCCCCACACAGTTTCTGAAATTAGTCCCTATTGATCATATCATTAGTTATTTTTTAAAAAAAACAGCAAGCAAACAAATACAGAAATATATAAAGAAAGAAAGAAATGAAACTTTTATCTGCATATTCAAGGTTGTGTGATCATATGGTGGAAATATAAAAACAATGGAGATGTGGGGCTGCAGAACGTACCTGCAAGGCATACCTCTGTTTTCAGTTTTCTTCAATATTATAAAAGAATATTTCCAAGGTTGAGGAATTACATTAGTACTTTTTATTAATTGAAATGCTTCATGCATTAAAGATACAACCTTATAGGGAAGAATTTATATTTTTCTGCTATTAAGCCATCTAAACCAGCAGCTTTATCATTTTGCTAAGTTTAACAGCATTTTTGACTTATTTTATTGAAAATGGATTATTTATTTGTATCTGTATTTTTATTATTTATAGTTCTTACTAAATTATTTTTTATATGATTTTGTTCATTTTATTTCTCCAATTACTATTTAAAATTTTATGATAAGTTTTAAAGAATAATAATATATCATCACTATCAGGTTTAGTTTTTGTATTAGGATTTAAATGACTATTTTGTTCCTGTCTTCTTAATAATTTACTTTTATTAGCTAGGCTATGGAAATATTTTGGTGCCATAGAGAAACATTGTGATTTAAATTTTCCTAAAGCCAGTGCTGTTTTATGTGACAGTATCTTTTGAAATTATTCTGTATTTTTATTTAAAATATCTAACTTACTACTCTTCCTTCCATTTGAACTTCTAATTTAGATTTTTTAAATTTTCTTGAATTTTACATGTTTTCTATCCCATTTCCTATTTTCTTCCTAGACTACTTTTATCATTTTACTATTAATATGAATTTTAAGAATATCTCAAGTTATTTTATTGACCAACTCATTATGATTAAACACTAACAAATTCTGTGATCTGAAGTTTCATATATTTTTGAATTTTTTTTAAATCTTATCATACTTGCAGGAATCATATGGATAATATTACATTTCCTTGACTCCATAACTAAACTAGTTACTATTAAATTGTAGTCAGATTAAAGACAAAATAATTTTAAAGTTATTAATTTTACACAGTAGATCTTTAGAAATATAAATTCTATTTATCCTGGTGTATGTTTTGTATGCATATGAGTATAGAACAAAGAATATCCATCTAATTTAGCTATCAAATCCTTTACATTTTTAATACCTACCAAAAACTTGAATTGCCACTTTCTGAAGTACAAGTAAAATGTCCTACTAGAATCGGATGATCTTTCAAAGAACTTTTTTGCAGTTCCAAACATTCATTAACTATTTTTGCACATAGACTTGCTATCCAGTTGAAATTTCCTAAAGCATAAAGCTCATCATTAAATAAAAGTGTTAACGATTGAATTCAATCCTTTAGTATTAATTAGTAAATTTTGAGACTTCCTCCAAATTATAGCTGTACCTCTTCTTTTTTATTAAAACATTGGTTCTGCAATGACTTCATAATCTAACTTAATTCGTATAATTTTCCATTTCAAATAAGTTTCTTGTACAATATTATGTCACCATTAAGTTTTTAATATCTCATTCATTACTTTTTTTGTTACTGTTGTATAGCCCATTAATACTATTAGACAAAAAGTTTTAATGCATTCATTCTTAACAAATAAAGAAAATATTTTAAAGTCCTTGTCAAGTATTTTAAACAAATAAATACATTTCCTAACTAATAAAACTGCCAATTGTAACTATTTACAACAACAATTTCTTTAACCATGGATGCTGCCACTCCTAGCTTGCATATCCTATTAGACAAGCTATCCACTACTAACATGTATCTTGAGCTACTGCAACTTGACCTATAATTTGCAGTTATTTAATTTATAAATAGCAATATATTATTACATATATTACATTAAATGTTAATTCAGTCTAAACCAAATACCAATATAATCCATATTTTATATATTAAATTATTTTAACTTAAAATACTATATTATTAAACAATGTATTTTCTTATCGCCTTTATTAATTTTTATTCCTATAAAATTAATACCCTTATGTAATAATGCAAAGGTTTGTACGATATACTAATATATTTTGTTTACCATATTACTATAAGTTAATAGTCTAAAAATAGATTAAAATAACTAAATAATAAAATTATTTATTCAAACTATAAATTTAATTTTAACACACATTTTTAACAAAAACAAGTTATAAAAAACAAAATATTTCCCAGTACTTAGTGTATATGTTTTTGACTTTATCTAACAAATACTTATGATGTTATCTATTTTCAAACTATGGGTGCACTATTTTCACAGTAAAGAATTGTGGTTACCCTATAAGTTTAGTTCTAATTACTAAGGGTATAATGAAATACTATAATGAAATAGTGCACTCTTTATATATATATATATATATATATATATATATATATATATATATATATACATATATATATATATATATATACACACACACACAAAACATTACATTATCTTATATCTCTATTCTCCTGTTTATAAAAGCACATTAATCTAAGTTTCTCTTAGCATGTAAATTATATTTTAGAAACAGTTTTAATGTTGATTGCATTATATACACTTTGCATATAAATTTCAAACAGTAAATATTAACAAAAAAGTAATATGTATATTCTTTACAAAATAGCAAGAAGCATGTAGTAAAAACATACAACTAAGCTTCCCCAAGAACATAAAACAAAAAGCCTACTATGCTGATTTGCTTTTTATAAGGTCTGATGCAATAACTAAGAACAGAGGATATCAATCAATAAAAAAAGATAACTTCTGTAGATATGTTATGCTTTCAAAGAAAATCAATCATCATAACACTTTTGGCTCAGTGACAAAAGTGGATTACAGATATTAGTGACTGTCTATGAGAAAAGCAATGGCAATTTAAATAAATCATTATTAGCAGGTATTCTATGCTTAATAATAAGTAATATTTGAAGTTGCTGTGTTAATGGATATTTGTACAACTTGCTAACCAAGTGCATATATTTCATATTTCTGTTATGTACACAGTTCTATCAGATGCAATATCCCAATACTTTGAACAATAACACAGGCTTAATAGTTTGAACACTTTTATGAAGGACTAGAAGTCAGGTAAAGCTGGCATAAGTTATCCCACAAAGTGACAATCCCACTTTGTTAAACGTCAGGACCTGTTTTCACTATGCCAATTTACATTTGTTAATGGAGTAAAACTTATGGACCTGGAAATTAGCCTCGAAATTTCAAAATCTGTCAATGAAAATAATGATTATTTTCCTCGTATCTACTGTATTACATGGTTTACATTCATATGGTCAAGCTCAAATTATTCGACCATACATTATACCAACTTTTCTCCACGAATCCTGCAATGCTGAATGGTTAGAATGTTGTAAAAATACCAAATTTGACATTTCTGACCACTCTACACCCTAAAACGAGTGCTAATATGGATGAAAAAGGGGACAAGATTTTGCGATTTGAAACACTTGCAGTCACATTTTTGAGATGTTGCTGCATTTCTTTCTTCCATACCCGCTCAACCATCCACCAGTCGATCATATGCATGTACACCGTATTACATACATAGATTTTAATTTCTGTTATTTTATTTACTTTTTTAATCTGGACACAGCACTAATCTATATGAACATCACCCAGACTCAACCTGAGAGCACATTCCAACCAACTAAACTGTCATGTCACATAACAGACAAAAAGAGGGCAAATCAAATCCTTAAGGCAGAAAGTTGCTCAGTTGCAACTGTCTTAATCATCTCCATCAGCTATTAAACAAAGTACTCTAACGATAACAAAAAGTGCTACAGCAAATTTAAAATCAGACTTCTGTGGTCTTTTGTTGCTAAACATGTACTTTGCAAATGACAGTCTGCCAGTATCTCAGCAACTACAATATAAGACTTACATATTCCATGTTGGGCATACAAACATTAATATATATATATATATATATATATATATATATATATATATATATATATATATACATATGTGTGTGTGTGTGTGTGTGTGTGTGTGTGTGTGTGTGTGTGTGTGTGTGTGTGTGTCTCTGCAGGTACATAGATATATAACTGGCTTGCTTGATACGAATACATAAACATTAGGTCCCAAAAGGTTACTGATCAGATTTATACCAAACAAGCAAGTCAACCACATTAAATTGAGTGGAATATTCAGTTTAAATGCTGAACAAATTACATCTTTACAATTTAAGAATATTAGCAAATGTAGTATCAGTCAGGAAATAAAACAGTAAATGTTATAGATTTTAAGGTGATTTGCAGAGATGTAACTGAGAACATGTACAAAAAGTGCTTATGATCTATATAACATGAAACATAAAACTATCTGCAGATTTGCATTCAAAATGCTTCATTATATTCCTAACCTGTTTATATAGGGAGGAAATATTACTATGAAAAAAATAGTTATCTATGTGTCCTATAACAGTTCCTTTAACCTTTCTGTGACATTACATCAAACATGCCATTTTCAAGTAAATTGAAAGTATGCATATAAAACATCAAATTGCCAATATCTTCAAGTAGCATTTAATAATTATGTGGCCATAATATCAATACTTACTGCTGTAATACTCAAATATTTAAATTAAGCACTAAGATATTAAAAGTCCAAAGTATTACATGAAGCATTTCTGAAACACTGTCTCACTGCCAATGATAATCTGCAAATTAAAGATTATTAATGAGAATACTTAAATGTAAGCATTTGCATCTAAGTCTTCTTATCAAATCAAAGGTAACACTACTAAAGAGAAGTATTAAAAAAAACTAACAATATGACTGCAATGTATATCCAAATATGTGTGTATCTAAACCATTTACACTCCACATCTATATTGTATATTCTAACATCAAGTCACTGCAGCACTACTTATTATGCTGTTTCCCCTGTGAGTTACACATGAGTTCAGAATTCAAACTAGTATACAATGTAGCTATTAAGTTTGGAACCAACTGAACTGGCAGCTGCACAAAGAATTAAAATTTCTTCAAGAATTCAAAACTTCAATACTTTCTTTAGTCACAGAGGCCTAACATTAATGCATTTGTCAATGCACTTGACAAACAATGACATCAGATGTAACTGCCTCCTTGACAACAATTCAATGCATACAACATATTTATTTATCTTTTTACATTTATGTTTATTTTGGTTTGCAGATATAGCAAGACATCTAATTAACATCTACATTTTTAATTGATGTTTTAGTATTTTACTCTAAAGTTAAATGAGCATTAACAAACAAGAACACAATCTGCATGACCTCACTCTTATGACACATGGAAAAACACAAAGAAATCCTGCCATTTCATACAGTTGCAAGTAAATTATCATAACAAAAGTCACACTAAAAACTCACAGGACCAAAGTAACACAATTCAAATGAGGTACAGATCACTCACACTATTTACAACAACCAACTATGCCTGAAACTAGTTAATATCATTATTTGACATTAGTGATTAGGTATTAACATAACAATATGCAGAAGTGTAAATAAAAATTGATAACACTAGTTATTAAAGGCATAGTTACTAATAATGAGTTAATAGGATAATATATATTAAAACCATCCATCCACAACAGCTTTTTTCCCATTTTTGCACATGGCATCAGGTGTCACTTCAACAGTGACAATTATTTAGAGCCAATGTTTATACTCACACACATATACCTGTGGACAATTCAAAGTATCTAATCACCTACTGCATGTCTTTTAAATATTATTTATTTATTTGGAAAGTAAGGAAAGTAAAGGAATTAAGAATGTTATTTAAAATGTTACATAGACGTAGATGCAGAGATGATTTTGTTAAAAAATAAAAGTATAGGGCAATCATCTATTTTTCATTTTTTTTTTTGTTTTTAATTACTGATTTCCATGAACTCTTGTCCCTTCGCCTTTTAAGAGAAACTGGTTTCCAGTCAATTTCTTCGGAAATAGCAAACATTTTATTAGAATGTATAAAGGATGAAGCTTCTTCTACTAGGTCAAATATATAATTTCCTTCAGCCAGAGTCAGTTTATGCCTTGCTGAGAAATTTTATATTGTTCTTCTTTAGTTCTTTAGTCAAAGGTAGAAAGTATTTCCTTTATTGGCAACTTTTGTGATGTAATCATTATCAAATTTAACAGAACTACCACCAATTTTAATTGGGGCATTAGACTATGCCATTGTAAAAATTTACTTTTTTCCATGCTTGAGATGAAATTAGCAATGACTGAATGAAGAGGAGCATTTTTGTGTTTTTGATGAAGAAGCTAGTGACCTGTGAGATCTCTCTGTACTGAAGGATAAAGATTCTATTAGATTTATGTTCTTGTGAACCCATATTGTTAAAAAGCTGACAATATTGTCACCCTCATACTTCTCTATGATCCAATATATCCTTATAGTGTTTCTCCTCAGTCTATTTTACAAATGGATGCTCTTCTCAATAGGCCACTTGTTTTGATTCAATAACAAGTCAGTTCAAGCCTCACTTTCCAAGTGTCTTTCCTCTTCTTCCAAGCTAGAAAATTGCCCATTCTGTTATTTTATAAAACTGCTTACATAATCCATTGGGTTTTTACATTCTTCTTTCAGATTTTCAGTCTTACTGTCTATTGTATTATCTAATTTGTCCATTTAAGTAGATGTGTTGTATAGCTGTCAGCAATGACTGGATATCTTTCTTCATGGTATAACCGTCTTGTCACTTCCTTATTTGACTCTACTTGCTATTGTAGCAGTTGATGATATGTTTTATAAAATCTGATGAAAAGGTTCTTGATATTCAGTTAAATAAAGGTATTATCACTTAAATTCTCTCTCAAGATATGTAGTCAACTATCTTGAATCTTTAAATATTAATTCATCAGAAATGTAGTTAATGTTGAAGAGCTAAAATCAGGTGCTGCTTCTAGTTTGCAATTTTTATGCACACATGCACACGCACCCCCTTCTTCCACACACACACACACACACACACACACACACACACACACACACACACACACACACACACACACACACACACACACACACACACACACACACACACACACACTCATATTTATATACATATGGGAGTCCTGCATTTGGTCTAATCTGGCTTTCATCAACATCTGTTCAACTGACCACAGTTGACTTAATACTTGGCTGACAAGTGCACAAGACCGCAAAGTTCCTTGGGTTAGGGAATCTTGGAGTGCACATCTAATTAGCAGGGGCTGTAGGGTGGTGCACAGAGGCAAATGGTGTTATTTGTTTTGTTTTTGTGTAGAATAGTATGTGCTGAGATTCTTTCTTGACACATGCACAATAGCTTGTCGACATTCAGTTTGTCAATAATGCAGAGGTCGATATATGGGTTACTCAAAGTGAGTAGAGAGACATATACAAATATTTTCTTCCTAATGGAAGGAAAGAATAATTTGAAGTTATAATACTATGTTTATTTTCAAAAGCAAAGAACTGCTATGTTTCTATCTTAAACAAATAATGAAACATGTATACATTGTCATTGTTTGAAAAGTATATAAGATGACTTGCATAAGCAGCATATCTAATAAATGAGAAATTATGTCAACAGGTCTGCATTCTTTACTAACTTGCGATACTTGGCTATTAACTGTAGCAGCAATTTGAAAGCTAACATACGGTTCAATATCCACTTCACTGAGTGAAACAGAGAAGTAACTGATCATCACAGACAGCAGATTCAGGCATGTCTGTGCTTGTTTTCTTTTGTATGTGTTTTTTAATGTACATCTCATGATGGCTGTGTTTTCTTTTTTGACCTACAGTCAGCACCAGTAACTCTTTGCTTTCTCTGCTGTATCCTTTCCTAGACCTCAAGACAGTTGTGTATTTGTCCACAATGGTAAACATGCCATTGCATTATGTCATTCTGCTCTTAGAGACCACCCTCTGGTTTTCCAGTTTTCGTTAAGCTTTTAGTTCCTACTGCTTGCCATACTCCAATAAGAGTGTTGGGGACTTCAATAATTTGTTTCTTTCATTATCTATCCATCTATGTATCTATCTATGTATATATCTATCTATCTATCTATCTATCTATCTATCTATCTATCTATCTATCTATCTATCTATCTTTTGTTGACTAGGCTAGCCTCACTAGGGTGGTAACCCCTTTTTGGGGGAGGCCCAAGAGAGTATTTATACTAAAATAAAGGTATTCTGGAATGAAAGCACCTTGATGTAACATGTAATGCATGGTCAGGACATTATACAATAGTTTTGTCAGTTGGAATATAAATAGAAAACAGTTAGGAAGCAGCTGTCTCTCTATATATAAACTGCTGTAGTTATTGCTGAATAGTTGGATCAAAGAGATGGCTGTTCCATTTGTGGATGTCATGCTAAAACTGAATGACACTGTATGTCATCAGGTGCAAATTTGACCAGAATTTCATCTGTTGAAGAGACTGACAAGGATATTAGCGACAGTAATATTAGACTGCATTAGGAAAGTTGTTCCACATCTCCACAACCCTCATTCATCAAAAAATATTTACTTTAGACTTGAGCTATTAACAGCTCCCTGAACTGAAGTTGCTTTAGCACAAATAACGTCTGTGTTTGCACTTATTTGTCTATAGAAAATGTGCAAGAAAAGAAGGTACACAGTGCAGTCTATTCACTCCCACTTATTGTAAAACAGTATTTCCAGATCAACCTTTTCTCCCATCTTTAGATGACACTCATCCAATGGCCCTTTTGTGTGCAATAGCAGTTAATTAATACTATTAATAATTCTAGCCTTTTCTTTATGTAAAACTAAGGTGAACATTCTCTCGTGCAGTGTATAGTCTCCTACTATTTTCAGACTTCTATAGTGCCTTTTTTAGGCAAAGCCATGAGGACAAAATTACCAATGTGAAAAATTCTTCTAAATTAAATTTAAAGGTCATGTTGTTAAATACTAGGAGTCTTAACATAAAACTGCACTCATTACAAGCATTCCTCATCTGGAAGATGCTGACATTTGTGCAGTCACTGAAACCTGGTTCAAAGCTGAGGAGAGCACCCCAGTCTTACCAAGTTACTCGTCCTACCATACTTTCAGACGCCAGACTACAAAGGCAAATGAGTTGGAGTTTTAGTATTTATCAAAGACATTCACACTTCCAGGCTGGTAAAACATTAAGGAGACACTCCAGGTGCAGTTAACTGTGACAAAACACCTATTCAAATCACAGCTAGCTGCAGAACCCCAACCATGACTTAGGACCCCCACTCCACCTATCTGGACTTACTTGAATCCATCAAGATTCAGCCCTCTACCCTGATCCTTGGTGACTTTAACTACCCAACCATAGAGTGGAAGACCTATTGTAACCCAAACAAGAACACCCAGAGATTCCTTGAGTTCGTCAATGTCAATGCATTGGATCAGCTGGTTGACACCCCCAAAAGAGGTGAAAATATCCTCAACCTGGTATTAACCAACATGAGTAGTCACTGTAGCACCCCTACAGCATCATCCTCCTTAGTAAGATCCAACCATAAATCTAAGTCACCATCTCCCCTGACAGCCCCCCCCCCCACTAGGGTCAAACAAAATACTTTTCCAAAGCTGACTACAACTTCCTGAGAGCAGGTATAAGCAGCTTCACAGCCACTGTCCCTTCAGTTGGAACTAGCACTAATGTCCAAGCCTACACCAAAAAATATATGAGCACCTACATAGCTGCATGGACTTAGCAATATCTGACAGAACCAAATCATCTTCCTCAAGGAAGAGTAAACTTGTCTGGTGGACAGCAGCAATAAACAAACTCTATAATAAAAGGAAAAAAAAATGCTGTCCAGGGCAAAGAAGGAGCATGTGCCAAGTTGGAAGCAATCTCTCCTTTCTCTGAACAAGCAAATAACTTCACTGGTGAAATCTTCTAAGGCTAACTTCGAGCACAAATTGGCCACATCCACAAAGGACAATCAGAAGGCCTTCATCACATATATCTGCAATCTTAAAGGTAACACCCAAATCTGCTCTGAACTGATGGTCAACAACACCACACACCCAAATCTCATAGATATAGCCAAGCTGGCAGACAGGTTCAGTGAAAACTTCAACCCCCCCCCCTTGTCCCACCTATCAGTAAACCAGGACATCTGCACCCTCCCCTCATCACTAGGGAACAGGTCTTTAATGCCCTCTCAAAGGCAAAAAATACAGCCTCCATGGGACCCAATAACATCCCTGGCTGCATCCTACATGAACTCAGGAAAGATCTCTCAGCACCATTAGGTACCCTATTCAACCAATGCCTGAGTACCGGCTTCGTTCCAGCTGTCATCCCTATACACAAAGGTGGAATATTCACTGACCCAGGCAATTATAGGTCCATCAGCCAAACTAGCTTGATCTGCAATGCCATGAAATGCATTACCATGGACCTTATAAACAAAGACATTGGCAACCTCCAAACACTTGACCCCACACAGTTTGGTTTTGTCAAAGAGAGATCATGCCTGTTAAACTTGGTCAACTTCTTCAAAACGGTCACCAAAGACATGGACGAGCAGAAGACAGTGCACACTGCCTACCTTGACCTAGCCAAAGCCTTTGAAACTATTCCCCACTCGGGCATAATAGAGAAACTTTCCCAGCTAGGCATCAACCCATATGTTACCAGATGGGTAGCTAACTGGCTCACTGTTAGAACCCACTCAGTCAAAATAGGGGAAGTCACCTCTAGTAGTAGAACCATAACAAGCAGCATACCCCAAGGATTGGTCTTGGGGCCTCTACTGTTTGGGATATACTTTTCTGAGGTGCAAGCCAAAACTAGTGGTCTGTGTGGCTGTCCAAGTTTGTAGATGAGTGCAAGCTTGATGCTGCCTTAAATTCCCCTTGTGACATGAACATCCTTCAAGATTGCCTTACCCAAACTAATGACTGGTGCCAGAAACATGGCCTCAAACTGAATGCCACGAAATGCATCATTATCCCCATTGGGGAAAATGGCACCCCCATTAATTATCACATTAATAACAATGTACTAAGCATGCAATCAGTGGTGAGGGACTTGGGCACCCAGGTTGATAGCAACCTGACTTTTGACCAGCATGTTGCCTCCATTGTACATAAGGCTTTCTACATGGTCCACCTCATAAGTAAAAGTATTTCATCCATGAACAAGCAGGCCATAACATTCCTGTACTCCTCCCTTATCAGACCCATTATCGAGTACAGTGCCCCCTTTGGTATGTGCCTTGGCAAGCACATGCAGCAGCTGGAGAGACCACAGAGGTTCCTGACCAGGAAAATCCAGGATCTCAAACACCTGTCCTTTACAGATATGCTAAAGGCCCTGTCCAACTACTCAGTCTCATAGAGACTGCTCAGCGGAGACCTGTGTCTGGCATACAAGGCCATCTCAGACCCAGCCTTGATGGAGTTGCTGCATATCTGTAAGTCAAACTCCACTCATGCAACCCACATGCAAGGCCTCAACCTTGTCTGTGACATTAATAGAATTTGTTGACAGGATAGATTTGTGTCCCAAAGACTCCCCCATTTGTGGAACAGACTCCCTCTCCATGTCAAGCTGAATACCTCACCGGTCCTCTTTAAGAGGAACCTTGGGAAACAGAAAATACACCCCTGGGATCCCAACTGTGTCCATGCTGGACAGGGGAAACAGGTGCTGAGTTTGTGGGAACATGGGCAAACTTCTTAGCTAGGCTTATAATAGCCTCCGGGCCAATATCTTAGTATCCTATGAACCTATGAACCTATAAAAACTGTCCTTCTGCCTTTGCAGTATTTAATGCATTTAATCTGCATCACTTACAGAAATAAGGGTTTCAGCTTTGGTCATTATAATAATCATAATCAGTATATAATACAGCATTGCTGGTAACTCTCCCTGGCATTCAGAAAAAAACATATTACTGCCAATAAGAACTGAAAACAAAATGATCTGTTTCTACAGTCACAAAAAATGTGATTCAGATATTCCAGGATACAGTACCCATAATGCCAGTAATTACCACAAGTGGAACTCATCATTTTCCGATAGTAATCAAGTTGGTGGCCCATGCATCTTGTTAGTACGGGCACCCCCAAATCACTTTATGACATACATATACATACACACACACACACACACACACACACACACACACACGCACACACGCACACACGCACACTCACACACACACACACACACACACACACACACACACACACACACACACACACACACACACACACACACAAACTGTAACATAATTTTTACCTGGCCCTGAGATGACAGATTTTTGTTCCTGCCCTCATAAATCACAAATTCTTACACTCAGACAATAATATCAAATTAGAGTTTTTTTCCTTTTTGTTGCAGACAAAGTGCTCTACTAACTTTTTAAGTGAGTTCAAATAATAGCTTAAAATTAGAATGCTACTGATTTTACCTTTCTACCCTTCCCTGTCTAGTGTAATTAATGGACTGTTGCATTCAGTAAAAAATGCCAGACATTCTTACAGTTTGAAAAACAGAATGCAACACAAACCCTCCTCAGCTAGTACAGATGGTTAAATCACTGGCTTAACAAGCTGTTCTATGTGCCAAGGTTCAAGACTTGCCTCCTTTTTGTAAGCACTGTTAAGAACATGACTTTTTATCTTTTTACCAACTCTGAGATTGTGCTACAGTGTAAGAAAGGGAAATCTTCCCTTTCCGTACCATACTCCATTAAAGTGCAATCTCGGAGTTGGTATATTTAAGTAGCGGGGGGGGGTGCAGGGGGGCTTGCCCCCTACCTAAACACCCTTTACTTGTTTTTTTTTTTTTTTTTTTTTTACAGGGTTTACTAGAATTTCAGAATTTCAATGGTTTAATGTTTCGATCACTAAAGTTCGATATTTAGTGATTCGAAGCATTAAACCTCCGAGATTCTAATATAGACCCAGATAATTTACATTCATTAAATACCTTGATAAAAGTATGTATGTGTAAACCATCCTTCTACTGTTTGATTAAAATGGATTCAGAAAGCAACTAGAAACAGCAAAAATGTTCAAAACAAAGATGCATTCCATAAAGTTATACAGCACTATGAATAGGATAAAATATTAATACTAAAACAGTACAGGACTAAGTTTAAGTAAACATTTAAAATTCAGACACATAAACCAGAATACTGTAATAAACATTAACACCTAACTGCCACTTAAACTCACATTTATAAACAACACACTTTAAGTCTCTTCCTCTCCCATCATTCATAACTTTGTAATTCATGAAATTAAGATTTGATGAAGTAAGCATGAACCTCAATATATCTACATAATCCATTATTTTACTATTATTTTTAATGGCTCTATTATGATTAAAAATGCACTGATTGTGTACCTATGAATTGTTTTCCAATATAACATAATGCAAAGCTTCTGCATTGTAGGATATAAACCAAGTGAGTTATCCCACATGCATTCCTATTTTCAGATCCCAATATCTGACCTCAATCTGGATTTACATAGTATGGACTGTTGGTTATAAAAACAATTATTCTTGCAGGAACCATTAGAAAAAGTGACATTATGTTTGACAGAATTTTTTTTCTATTACATTTGCTAGAACATTTAAAAAAGTAATCCTATTAATATCTAAAGGAAGTAGATAGAGATGTATTGTGTTGCCAAAAATGTTCAGTGCTGCAATTTACAGACTTATGAACAGTAGTGTTTTCAAAACAAGTAGCAAACATCTTTCTATTTCAGCTCTATCTGTGTCGTAGGACATCTACAGAAAAGTGTGCTAATTTAAAGAAAATCAAGTATGAAGAAGATGCAACAGTGAACTTGAGCCCCATGTCTTTTTAGGCAAATATTGCTTTGAGAAACATTATTTATTTAGTGATAAAGTAGGGAAGTTACTTGCATCTCAGTGCAAGAAAAATATGTATACTAATACTATCAAATGCCTGAAAAGTATCAATGTGTCCATCTGTTCTACTCAAAATGAGATCTCTGATATAATGGTTAGATATTTTATGAAATGGTAAAACTCTAAATGGTTTCAAGATAAAGAAAAAGTAAAAAGATTGTTACATGGAATACCTAAAATATGGTTTAAAGACTTTGATGTTACATTAAAGATATTATCAGTAGCATTAATAGCTTAAGATATTTGTCTTTTAAATTCTAGTTGGTTCTTTATATTCTTTAAATTATTAAAATTATGATATAGCCTTATTGAATTTTTCATTCATCTATGCAGGAAGTTAAGACTATTATGATTCAGAAAGATAGAAAACTACCTGAGCACTTTAGGACAGTTTTTTTTTTATTATAAACATTGACTAATGAACTAGTGCAAAAAAATAAAATAAAAACAAAATCACTCTTCAACTAAATATTTTTTAATAAAGTCTCAATTTGTTTTGTTTTTTTGTTTTTTTTATCCAGGAAAGGTCTGTGCAGGAAGCAAATAAGTATTTATAAGCTATTGCATAAAATAACAGAACATATTTTCAACTGAATATTCATTTATTGAAATTAGATGCATCCAAAACTTTCAGTCTTCTGAATGAGGTATTACACCCTTCATTACAAACTCATAAATCTATTGCAAAATATCAAAATATATTTGCATATGTGGCATACAGTTAACTTCCCACTATGCTGCCACTAAATAATGTGACGTCTCCCACTATCCTGGATCAGTAACTGAGGAGCTTCAATCCTCATTACTGACTCCAATGTGAGACTGTCACTTAAACAGGCGTAATATTTCACATGTTTCCCCTACGAGCAAAATAGGAATAAGCTTTTTAACCTGGGATTGAACTGTATACTTCTGTCCACTCTTAATGTTACCTTACTATACATTTTGGAGCAATGTGTCACAGTTTAAGACCTCTCATACACAGAATTAAATAAATTAAATCTCACACATCCAAACACTTCTGGAAAAGCCTGACACAGATTTCAAGCTGTGTCCCTTCCCCAAAATAGCATGGTAATGCTGCCACCAATTAGAGTGTCTTCATGCCCTTTTAAAGGAGTGTCCAATTATGAAAATTAAATATTAAAACAAATAGTAGCAAATGACCTAAGCAGCCAGGCTTTCAGAGTGGCCTGGGAAGTTATCAAGGTAAGAATAAACATTCTCAAATCATTAAAGAAAACACTGATTGACCAACTACAATGTAACTTAATAAAATATTTAATAACGAGCAAAATTATTAAAAAATATAAAATAGTAATTTCCAATAAAAACAGAATTAATTCACCAGGGAAATGAAATCAATACTGAAGGACATACTGATATCAAATATTTAGAAAAAAACCTCTAACTGATCTGATTGCTTATAATTTCCTATCTGACTAAAGAACACTGTCCTTGATCTAAATTATTACAATACAGCAAAAGCAGGCTTACACTTCTTGGTCAGTCATTTTGAGTACCCACTGCACAGTACATCTGTGAACCACTCACAACTGGCTGTTAACTGACAACTAACAACTGACTCTTAACTGTCTTCAGCAGGCTCGTTTATATACTAGCCTAACTGTCACAACTATTCTAGTTCTAATTTTCATTTCATATTTTGAAAATCATTCAACAGTTGTTTTCTAACATTCCTTCCTGTATTCCAGCTTCTGACAGTAACACATAGCAGCTGTCAACATTCCAATGATATCATTTGCAGATCAACTGAATTTGAGCCAGTTTGCCTTTAGAATCTTTCTTCACAAACATGCACAGTTAGAAATGTAAAATGACATTGTTCAATTCTTTAAAATATTTTGTACAAATTACAAATCAAAATATAAGAGCTTATTTACCAAATCATAGCTATTCATGCTGGCATATAATACACAGATTAATCTGAAACTGTAAACAAAACTTCAGCCAAATATGCTACCACAAATGACAGTGTCTAATTTCTTCAGAGCATATATTAAAATTAACTAAAAGTTTGCAGAAAAAAAAAAACATAATTACTCATGTTTGACAGTCATGTCCCCTTTCTTCCTCTCTTTTTGTTCTTGCTACTAATCTTATCTTGTATACATTACAACAGTTCATTTCTGGTATTACTACTTATGGAGATTTTCTTCTAGTATATCATATGCTGATCATACTGTTTTTATTACAATAGATTATGTGATATGCATTCTGATGGTTAAAGTTTTTTTTTTTTTAACTGCAAAGTATTGATTGCTATGTCATCAATTCTAGTCTTAAAATGAAGTTTATATAACAACCCTGATATGATATCTAATGTTACAAATGTCCCCATTCCCTCAGTATATACTTTAGCTTTCTAAGTTTTATTCTAAGGACTATAATTAACTGATTGCAGAAACATATAATAAACATTTTATTAAAGCTGATAATAAGCTAACATTTATTAAGTTCAAAATGTTTTGTTTGGCTTGATTAAAATTGTCAAAATGACAATTCTTCCTATTATTTTATTTCCTTTACAAAATGAACTAACACTTCCTTCTATTTCTTGGTTAATATAATAAAAAGAACCATAATAACATCTCTATGGAAGGGTTGTTTACCTCTTATACCATGGTTTGTAGTTTTTTTTTTCAATAATAAATCAGCAATGCCTAATATTACTAACTATAAACTATTTGATGATTTCATATTATTAATGTTTAATATAATTGTAATTATCTCTTTCCATAAATCAATAATTTGACTAATAAATCTAACAGCTGTTTATTCTGGTCAGTGTACAATTCTGCACACAAGTTGCCTCAGTCTTTATTATATACCCTATGAATCTATCATGCATGATTCGGCTCAGATATGTGATATTTTGTTTATTTGCTTTTATTTAACCTTTGTTGACAGGGTTAGTCCCACCAGGTTAGCAGATTCCTTTTCAGTGGAGAACCAAGGTTATACTTCTAGGGGAAATTTTGCCTGGACATTTGGGGAACTTTCCCTATTGTTTTCAAAATGTGCTGCACAATTTTTCATCTATCTGAGCTGCCACCAGCTCAAGTAGATAGGACCTCAGTTTAATATTTCCTTGAAAGTGTGACACACTCAGGAGAGCAGCAACCACTTTGTGCTGCACTGCAGTAATCTATCTACACTTTGTGGGAATAGAACCATATTCTTCTGCACCAAAGGTGTGTGTGCTACCTGTTACACCGATGATACTGAAAACTGATATACCTTGGGAGTCTCGCTCAATGGTAGTTTTTCCTTCTCTTAATCTCTGTTAATAGGTTATAGCTACATTATGCAAAACGTATCTTTTTTTGATGGTATCAATAAAAAAAAAGAAGAAAAAAACAACACTTCATTCAGATATGTTTTGTAATTTTACTAAGCTTATACAGATAAAAATATACAAAGGTGCAGTAGTTGCAAAAATATTCATACCTCGACATTTGAACTATGCACCATTTCCAATTTTGATGAAACCTTATTAGTACATTTATATAACTATCTGTTCTTAATAAAATATATATTTTTTAATCTCCTTTTCCTTCTGAGCTCTTGGTGTCCTCTTTCTTTCCCTTCCTGTCTATCTTTTTGCTGCTTTGATTTTCTTTTCCTTGTATTTTTTTTATAATTCGATTGTTTTCTTGTATGTTTATGACTGCTCAAAAAAAAATTAAAATTCTTTTAAATTCCTCGCCCTCCTGATAGAAAACGGTGTCACAAAGCCAACCAATTTAGTCAAATTCTCTTTTCTTCTAATTATGCCTTGGATTTTTTGTATATATTTTTTATGCCTGCAGAACCAATGCTAATTGTCACATGCATAGCCACCACCCACTGGTGGGAGGCAGTACAATCAGAGTTTTAGAATATTATCATAGGTTCATACTAGGCTAGATGTCCTTTGGGCCATTTTAAGGCTAACTAATTTCCCTTTTTTGTGCTCAAAATAACCTATCCCATTTAGTCAGAGCTTGGCCTTACCTATTCCATGGTCAATAATTATATATTATTCCTAAAGAGAATAACTTGGATCATACCACAAATAACTTGACAGGAACCATGCATTGAGTAGAGCATTTACGAGCTGCCTCTGTCCATTAGTAGTAAAGGGGGCTGTCCTGTGGTAAATTTTCTGTATCCCATCCATATATCTAAGTTGCACTTGAATATGGAGAGGGATGACATTTGTTTTATGTGGATGGAGAGTCTATTTTTGAGAAGCAGTATCCTCTGCAAGATATACCTGTCCCTCCAAACCATTCAGTTGATGCTGTAGAAGTAGTTTACACCTATAGACTAAGCATTTCTGAAGCCATTTGACTTACTGATGTGCAGTAAATCCATGGGTCAGAAGATGCCTTGTATGCCATACACAGGTCACCTCTTAGCAGTCTGTGGGATACCAAGTATACTGACAGGGCTATGAGTTGGTCCATGTAGGGCATGTTGTTTAGGTCTCATAACACTTAATTATTTTATTTTTCAAACATTCAGTTCATTTTTCATCTTTATAACATTCCTTAAATGTATTTCAAATGTATAGAATTTCTCAGATAAAGCTTTCAGATAATGCTTTAACCATTTTTTTTTGGGGGGGGGGGTCCCCCGGGCATCCCACCAATGTGGAAGAGGGTCAAGCCATTTACCCCCAAACTTATATGTACCAACTCCACAGTCGCATCAAATCAAAGAGAAATATCCCAAAAGAAGGGCATCACTGCCGTCTTACAATTAAAAAATGTGCCAGCAGTGATTTCCTATGGAACACATCTATAAACATTATGTTGCTTGGAGACTTTTGCTTTAGGCAATTAATTCTCAAGGAATTTCAGCTTGACCAACATCATCCAGCAGTAGTTTATATAATTCTGGTATAAGACCATCTAAGCTGGTGCCTTATTATTTTTAGAAAAGTTTTAAGTAAATCATCATTATCTGGGTTATTTGTATTATTATTTATATTTTCATAAAATATTTTAAACCCTCAAGAATACCTTTAATATCTGTTCTTCTTATTTATATGGGATATCATTTCTTTGATATGATTTAGTTTATTCATTTTCTTTGATCTAAGAGCAAGTTTATGCAAACTTAAAGGGTTTATTGAATATGCCTAAAGTTTAAGTTTTTTCAGGTTTATTGAAACTTTATAATTTAGCATTTCAACATAGAAGTTTTTTTTAAACCAAAGAATGAACCTGGATGCCTCTCTTCAGCGAAACAATAAAGTCGCTGAACAGTGGCATCCAGGTTCATTCTTTGGTTTATTTGTGCGATTTTCCTTGTTTGCCTGCTTTTTGGATTTAGAAGTTTTTTTTAAGTTCAGACTGATAATGTAATTCGGTTTTAGATTTAACTTTAGTGTGTCTATTTTGGCCTGTAGTATATTCAGTTATTTGTCCCATTCTCTTGTTTGACTAATATACCAGCTTGTAATTCTTCATTTAAGTAAGCTTTTAGTGAATCCCACAGGATAATGTCAGATACTTCACCATTCATGTTTATTTCTATGAAAGTTTTGATCTCTTTAACATACCAAGCCTTGAATTATTTTATTTTAATAATGTATGCTGGTAATCTCCTATGACATATTAAACTGTCAGTTTTTAACATAATATTAAAGATTATAGCATTATGGTCTGAAAATGGACATGTAACTATTGAAACATTTCTGATATATGATAACAGATTGTTTGAGACAAAAGAATTATCAATATTTGCTTGTGTTCTCTATCTATATGAATAATGAGTAAATTGAAGTGAGTTTGTTTTCTTAGATTTTTCAAAATACAGCAAGTGTTTTGCTGAAGATGGGATTCTCAGCTTGCTATCAACACTGAAATACTTGTCTGATAAAGTATAATTAAAATGACCAGGCATTATGACTTCACTTTCATGTAATAGGCTATAGTGTGTAAATATTTTTTTTTTTTGCATCTTTAGCTCCAGATCCTGGAATCCAATAAGAGTTCACCAATGTATATAGTTTTTGTTCCACTCGGTTGTAACAATGCTTATCATATCAATTTTATCAGTATAGGTATCTTTTACTTTAAACATTACTAGTGAGTTCTTCCCTAAAATAAGGGTACATCTTCTTTTAACTCAAAAGCCAGAACCTGATAAAACCAAATAATTATTTAATGAAAGTTTATTTACATCCTAATTAAGTAAATGTATTTCCTATAGAAATACTATTTGAGCTTTATGCAATTGCAAGTATTTGAACATATTTCCCCTCTTTTGTGGATAATTCAGTCCATTAACATCAACAGATATGCATTTAAAATTACACATTTATATGTGAGAGCATTTATATAAGAGAGAAAATACACAGGTATAAGGAAATCACATTTATGTACAGAACTTATACTTTATATATAACAATACAAAATCTTCAGTTATGGACATAACCTTTGAAACAAAAAAAAACATAATGATATAGCACTAAAACATTGTACCATAGAATAATGTATTCCTACTTTGTTGAAAAAGATGAACAAACTACCTCTCAAACTCTCCATTAGATTAACAATGCTTAGCTCATGCTTCCAATTCATATTAATGTGTCTCATATTTTTAGTATGTTGTTGTTGTTGTTGTGTCTTTTGGCTTTTCTCGGTTAGGGGTCACCACAGTGGAACTCCGGTCCACTAATGATTGGCAGTAGATTTGTACATGCTGAGTTGCCAGTTCTGATGCAAAACCTTCAACGAAGGTATGCCCATTCACGCATGTCTCCAAACAGAAAATTCTCTAGCTGAGAATCGAACAGGACAACGTCTTACTGTGAGGCGACAATGCTACCGCAGCAGCACCGCCGCAGTTATCTCATATTTTTAGTATACATCTTAAAAAAGCCCATCAGTGAGTTATTATGAAAAAAAAAAAATGAAAGAGGTGTTCAAAATCTTTATTATAAGTTGACCAAACTGAATATCTCAGCAGTCATCTTTCCTGTACCTCACATTATCTCCCTTGTCTACTATAAGGAGGAAGTCAGTTGTTTTCATATTTATTAATTTATAGGTTAGATGATTATATATTTCTTTTATTTTATTTACTATGTGTAAAGTTGTTCAAAGGATCATAAGTTCATAAATTATCATCAGGCTAATTGTCTTTGTGGGTCATCCCAAGCCCAGCTAATTACTCCATGTGAGAATCAAGCCCTGAACCATGTGTCTATAAGGTGAACAACTTAACCTCCATGCCAACCTCCCACCTTTGTAGACATGTTTATAATTCTTTGGGTCTACTTTATGTGTTCGAAGTCCAAGAATATCGAATACGATATTCTCGACACAAGTACACTGAAAGCACAAACATCAAAAATGTAAAGGGAAATCTCCATAGTTGGAGATTTCCATTTACTTCAATGTACTGCATAAGTAGCGTTAAATTTTTTTTTGTGTATTTTTTTTTTTGGACTTTGATTGTTTAATAGTTCGATGCATGTGTTTGATCCATATGCATTCGAGCTATTAAACTTTCGAGGTCCTAAAGTAGACCCTAATTCTTTTACTATATACCCATATTTATTTTTTTCTCTTTCTATTTCTGTTTGTGTACTAAGTCTTGTACTATTATATTCCTCAATTTTATATTTTAGCTACAATCCTAGTGTAGAGTATCATATAATAGAACATTTATATTTACCCTTATATATTTCATATTCTTTAATCTAGTACGATTGTTAAAATCAGTCCTATTTTTCCCTTATATGTCTAATAGTATCTGAACAAACATCTGAAAAACCTTCCCTTTTAAGACTCAAACTTTCCATAATAAATTGTTCTGAGATATTAAGTTCTGTTATCATTAAAATGCCAGAGAAACACAATCCTAATTTTTATAGCAAAAGTATTATTCTATAGGCTAATATACAAACTATCCTTTTGGTATACTACAAGCATTCAGAACTATTTAATAACTGACAATGGTTTAGAATGCAATTCATCATTTTGCTTATTGTCTAACTTGTATTCATTGAAATAATTGCATAAGATTCAAAATATTATGGTTATTAACTTTTAGACAGGAAGAAGTAACCTAGACAGTTCTTACAGTTTTTAGAACTCCAGCAACATCACAAAGGTGCTCATGACTCAAATTAAGCTGCTTCATGCTGGTCCTCATGACAAAGGCTTGCAAATGAACAATTTATCAGCTACAATTCACACAAAAACATTCATGAGTGAATCTAAGCCACCTCTGCATTATACATCAATCCCTCAAACCCATCCAAATCATTAAAAACAACAAAAAACATTTTGAAGTATTTTACCCAAAAAAACTACTGTATTTATATAAATAACATTTAATGATTCCGTAATCTCTATTTGTATGGGAGGTTTAAAATAAAGCCGACTGCCATTTAAAAAAAAGCAGCATATAAACTTGCATTAAAAGAATGACAGTTATGTGTGATCCAGGTTTAACTTGTAAAAGTGTGAATGTTACTCTAATTATTTGATAACATTCCAATAATAACTTTTTATATATGTGAGAAACTTTCCCGAGTGCTATTGCATGTCAACTGTACTATCAGTATCATACTACTGGACCATTTTAAGAACCCAAAATGTAATTTAACATGCCTCTTTAGTGTCATTTGTTTAATCTTGTATTATATTTAACAGTACACTACTTAACTATGCCAAGATATTGAAAAGTGTGCCACCTAACATAAGTTTCATCATAATAATGATTAACTTTTAATAAAACGAATAGTTTAATATTTTAAACTCTAAATGAAAATAAATGGCTTTAATTTCATATATAGCTAAAACAATCAAACTCTAATATTTTAAAACTGGAACTAGTAACGATATGAAGTAGGGAAATAAATCATTTATCTTCTAAAAATAAATATTCAAAATCTGTTCATAAGTAGTCAAATGCTTCTAATTCATAACCTTGAAATGCATAGATTTTTATTTGTCCTTCAGTTTTTTACTGTTTTGCCTTTTATTAGCCATCTCTTGTTGCATTTCTCTTCAATGAAGTTGATAGAGTCCCATTTCTTCTATTTTTTTCT
Source organism: Protopterus annectens (assembly GCF_019279795.1). Taxonomy (NCBI): domain Eukaryota; kingdom Metazoa; phylum Chordata; order Ceratodontiformes; family Protopteridae; genus Protopterus; species Protopterus annectens. Next base: position 1,892,276,329 of record NC_056737.1, read on the forward strand.
AGGATTTTATTTTTCTTATTTTTGCTGGAAATGAGTTGTGCTTTTAACAAGTGGCACATATGCTTTTCTCTTTGACATCACTAATGTTGAATACTCATTGTCAAATCTTAAAGTATTTTCTTTAATTTTAACTGGATAATTGGTCCACACAGCTTTTAAGACTAAATCCTTATTTTGACTTGAGAAAAGTGTTACGATTACTGACCTTGGTGAAGGATTTTTTTAAGATGAGTTATACGGTGATTTATGTGCCCTTTTGAAGCCAAAGGAAAAAGCTTCAAGCAGGTTCAAAGTTTTAGGCATCCAGGTTTTAAGCAAATGAATCATAATGTCTCTCTTCTTTTTCAGGAATCCCATAAATCATGATGTTATTCCTTCTAGATCTACTCTCCAAGTCTTTTATTTTTTTCCAAATAAATTGTCTTGTTTCAGCAGAAATTCAGTGATATTCTCATTGTCAAGTAATCATCCATCAAAACTAGACATTGCCTCTGCTATACTTGAGATTTGTAATGACTGCTGCTTAAAAGATTCACTCAGCACTTTAACTTATTTTTTACATTCCTCTTTAAAATTGTCCATTTTGCTTTCTAATTTATCTATCTTTACAGATAACTCACTAATGCTGCTTAGTATAGCCCGTATATCTTTTTTCATAGTACTGTCCTGTACAATGGGCTTAGAGCGACTCATTTGGAGACAGTTAGTTCTTTCTAGTTTTTTTGACAGGAAAAAGCAATTAAAAGAGCTTCAAACTTGTTATATTTGTAGTAAATCTTTCAGCAGGCATTCAACTATAAATCCATAAAGTTTTGAAACATTCTATTTCATTTTTTTTTTTTAGTACAAATCCTGTCAGAGATGTTAAAATGAAGCAGAGCTAAAAAAAAACAGTGCTGTTGACTGCTCACCATCTTGGTCATGACCCATGTAATTAAAATGTTGATGATGATTTAGTAATCATCTGTGTGGAGTCTGCATGTCTTCCCCGCGGTCGAGTGACGTTCCAAAAGACATGTGTGAATGGGTGTGCCTTTGTTGAAGGTTGGGCATTGAGCTGGCAACTCGGCACCGTAAAAATTTACTGCCAATCATTAGCAGATTGGAGTTCCGCTGTGGCGAACCCTAACCGGGAAAAGCCGAAAGACAAACATGTGTTAACCTTAACTCTACCCATAATCTTACATATTATGTTACTAAAACACTTTCCCTAAAAGCACCACTGCACAAGACAAAAGAACAAAGTACACATGAAACACCAAACATGCAAAAAGTAAATTTGCCCCCTTACCTAACTTTTACCTTAACCCTAGTCCATGGACACTTGCAAATACACATTAACCTCTTTAACCTTTTCATTCACATATTCATTTTCCTGCAGAGTCCTGCGTACAAACACTATAAAAAGAGCATGCAATTATTTTAGCATTCAATCAAATGTGCTTTAGATATCATCATTAACTCTGGGTTTTCTCATTTTTAACACAGGGTCAGAGTGTTCTGTCAACTGTTGCCATCTCACTCTATTCAATGTCCCTCTCCTGCCTTCTTCATCAGACATGCCTGAGTATCACAGGTCTTTTCTCACACAATCCATCCATTTCTTTGTAGGGTGCCCTTGTTTTTTCTTGCCTTCTCCCTGTCTGCCCTAAATCATCTTCCCTGATTATCTTCTGGTTTTCTGCACATGTGCCTGAGCCACTGTAATCTGTTCTCTTTGACCTTTTCTGCAATTGCAGCTACTATGGCTTCTGCTCTTATGCCCTTATTTCTTTGTCTGTCCCACAGTGTGCATCCTATCACCTGTCTCAAGGACTTCATCTCCATTACCTCTAGCTTCTTTAACTGTTCTGCCTTCACTGCCCAGGTTTCTGTACCATACAGTAGTACTGGTCACACTGTTGTTTTGTACACCTTACTTTTCAGCACCTTTGCCATTCTTCAGTCATATACTAGACATGATACTCTGTGCAGTTGGCCAGCCTTTCCGATTCTTGCTTTGACCTCTTCATTCAGATTTTCCTTCTCCTCAACCACCCCTACCAGATACCGGAAGCTTTTAATCTGTTCCAGTATTTTCCCTTCTGTCTCAATTCTCAGCATCTCCTGATTTACCAGATTTGCTGCCACTATAACTGCCTTATCTCTATTCAGTTTTATCCCATGGTCCTTTAATTTTGCATTCTATTGCCCTATCCTTTGCTGAAATTCTCAGAGTCTGCATGTAATACCACATCATCTGCATGCAGCAACTTTGTTGATCTGTCCCCTCTGACCTGTTTGATAATACAGCCCATCACAAGTATGAACAGCAGTGGTCTCAGAAATTAACCCTGATGCACACTCACTCCCACTGGGAACTCCTCTGCGAGACGGAACACTGTTTATACTTGTGTTATTGGGTCCTTGTACATAGCCTTCATTAATTTTACCAATGTTTCTAGTACTCTAAACCACTGTAGGACTGCCCAAATCAGATTTTTTAGGACATTGTTATAGGAATTCTTGGAATCTTTCCTCATATCTAGGTTCTTCTTAACTAACTCTCTCATTGCAAACCTCAGGTCAGTTGTGCTGCATCCTGATCTGAATCCAAACTCCTCATCTGCCATCTTACTTTCTACTGCTCTACTTATTCATTTATCAATCACCTTCTCCAGAACTTCCATGTAATGTGACAGGAGTTTGATACGTCTGTACTGCCCAGAGTTGTGAACTTGAACACTGACACTAGTATGCTTATTCTAGAGTCATCTGGGATATGCCCTTCTTTTCATACTGCTATGAGTACCCTCAGGAGCCATTTTTCTATCTCACACAGCATCTTATCATATCTGCTATGACCTCACCTTAACCTGCTGATTTTCTGACTTCCTTTTCCTTATTTCCATGCTTACTTCTCCTACGGTGGGCTCCTCCTCTTCTCTCATCATAGGCTGTGTCTGAGGCAGTACAGCTTCTGTGGAGTTTTCTTCATTCAGAAGCTGTAGGGAGTACTCCTATCTGTCCTTGATGTTCTGGGGACTTGTTAGCAGGTGTCTGCTGGCATTCTTTATGAAGGGTGTTTGAATATCTTCTTTATTTTTCAGTTTTTGTCCTCCAACTTGATATTAGTTTCTTTATGCCATCTATTGAGTCACTTTCCAGAAGTTGGCAGAGTGCATCTGATGCCTTGTTCCTTGCTATTGCAACTCCTGTCTTTGCATCTTTGTTTCAAAAGACAAAATGGAGCTGTGGACAAACATTAAAATATGAGCAGAAACTGGAATGCTCCACAAAATGCAATGTTATGAAAGAGGGTGGAAGCAGGCAGAGAAACTCTCTTCTCCCACTGACACAGAAGAGAGGAACTCTCTTCTGTGTCAGTGGGAGATAATCAGTCACTTTATACATGTGTAAAGTCAGATTCCTGGCAGGTTTATCATATCATATGACATACGGCTTTAGCAAAATTGGTTTTAGTGACACCAAACTTTTATAAATCCATGCCATCTATTTTTGCAGAGGTACACAAAGGAATGTAAATGTGACTGTAACCTCTTTAGAATCTGGTGTGCCATTTGAGTTGCATCAAAATACCAGTTAAAATGCTGAACAAAGAGGACGTCTGAGTCATTTGCATGATGACACATTTAGCTCAGATGTTTTTATACTTTTAAAAAAAGAAAACAGTTCAATTTAATGTTGATATTTATGCCGATAGTGTAGCACTGTGGCAACAGGACATTAATGTCCTGAACCTTGCACTTCAACTGACACGAACCAAATGAGAAAAAAATGTTGAAAATACAAATTTCTTCAATGTGACAATTTCATCCTCAGAGAGATTGGACATAGGGTATCAATAGGAATACTGCTCAAAACATTTCCTAATTGTTTGGATAAACAAGGAACTGGTCAGTTTGATCAGTAAGCTGGGACATGAATTACTACAGACTTTATTATCAACATCTAATGACCAATTCACACATTACAAAATGAATTGGAGATTTTGCATGAGCCGTCCTGCTGTTTATAAGGTATTCCTCACACTACAAAAGAGTTTATGACAGTTTAGTGCAATTTGAAAATAAGCTGCTTAATAGAAGGAATAAGATATTTTAAGGGGCTTAAATTATTTTAAAATGGATATATTCTTTAACCAGTATGAACAGAAACAGTGAATTACACTCTAGACTTTCCTTCAATCAAAACAGAGAAAGTAAGGAAGGTAAGACAATACTTATTTTAGACCTGTGCACTAACCACACAACTCTTATTCAGGACAGCTTCATAACTAGAGAGGAATACATAAGGTTTTCAACATGGTCTGATTCAGTAAATGGAGCAGTCATTGGCTGACGGTATCTTCTCGAACAATATTTTCTTCAGGGAACTATAAAGAGAAGTATCATGGCTGTAAAGCAAGAACAGGAAGAGTGTAAATGCCATTGACAACCGGGAACTAGCACAACAAAATACAGATAGACATATTGTTCCCAACCAGAGTTGTAAGTCACTCTCTAAGACAAAACTACTTTGGTTTGAACAATAAGACCATAAAGTTATAAGTAATATTACAAAGTTCAGGTCTAATAGCCAACCCTGAACATTGACTCTTTCAAGTATGTTGTATACACATTATCAGCCATCACAATAAATAAATATTTCTTAAAAAGCAGTCATGTTAATGGATAAATGAATGCCAGTAGAAATGTTATTCCACAAAATGATCATTGTTTTAGTAAGATATGACGGCTTCCTTTTAGACTTACATAAACAAGCATGACAGTTCACTTTACTATGTCATAGAGTGTTGTGTTTAAAAAAAAAAACATACTGAACACTGCTTGCAAAACTGAGCCCTGGAAAACTTTATTTGCTAAATGAGGTTTGTTAACAAACCAATGTGTCCTGGACATCTTCAGAGTGGGGTTATTTAAATATATTAGTAGGAGTAAAGAGAGTGGGGGAGTTAAGGGTTAAATAGGGAAGGATGTTTGAGAAGAAATGAGGTATGTTCAGGGAGGGGCTTAAGGGATGTATGCAAGTGAAACTGGGTAAGGAATCACATTTTGGCGTGAACTTGCTAAGGCAGGGTATGCCCATGATGACCTGTAGGAAAGGTAGGCCTCGGGTATTGGTTGGTAGCAGATGGTCTGTGGTATACATTATTTATTTTCTCTCTCTTTAGGGATGGTGAATTCCCAGGCCAGGGGGGGGGGGGGTTAGAGATCTATAGTGTTGATCCCGGGGGTTTTGGGCAGGTGGTCACCAAGTTCTGGAGAGGATAGGTGGTTGGGGTAGTCACTTTGTCGGCTGTTCTTGGGGGAGAGGAAAAAAACAAAAAAAAAAAAAAAAATGAAATTATGAGCTATAGGTTTGTATTGAATTAAGTGGTGGGGGTCAGTCCTGCTGTAAACTTGTGGCAGCATATATGTAGGGTGCAGTCTGCGGTTGGGACTGGGTTATGGTAGCTTTGCGGCTGGGCTCTATAGTCTGTCAGTGGGAGCCAGATGGATGCTTAGCTGGTCCATGTTTCTAAATTAATCTTTTAGCTATGTAGTAAATTAATTTCTTTTGTGATTTGTAGATTTCGTTTACCTGTGCATCTTACTTATCATAGGTCGGGAGGTTGGCATTGGAATTCGTTGGTGGTGAGGGAATTGTGTGGAATATCAGCAGTCACGGAAGTTGACAAATCCCCAAATTTCTTTTTGTGGGCTTTAGGTTCAGAGTGTGAGGCTTGCCTAAGGTAACGCAGTAGTCGGCATGTGCACTAATTGTTTTTGCAGGTGCTTAGGGACTTGCATTGTGTTGAGGAAACAGAGGCCTTTCTGCAGGTTCACAAGGTGCAAAGCCTAAGGCTTGTTTGCTTCCATAATTTTATATTTATGAGCAGTTGGTGGTGTGATTGAGCTGTGTCATACGCCTGTTCTTTCTTGCGTGTGTCTTTTGAGGAACATTCCTTAATCAGAGTCTTCAAACAAGTTTGTATTCCTTCTAGTTCCAAGTAAAAAAGGATCTCTCATACATTCAGGGAAGCTTTCTGGATGTCAACTATTCCATAAGCCTGCTGGTTAATTGTTGTAAGCACTTAGTGTCACACAGTTTTCCCATCTGGTTATACTATAAGATGCAGAGTTCCGAATTTGGAGATGGAAAGTTGAGAGCAATGCTGAGTGATAGTGGGAAAGAACTAGAGTTAGTCAATGAAGCACGTAAGTTGGTTTTGTGTTAACTAAAAACTGGACAGTAAACACCCTGATTAGCACTGCAGGATGAGCATATCCATGACATGCTGCTGCATTTCATTTTGAAGGGTAATGTTTTGCCATAATCAGAGGCATAGCATTTTCGCTAAAAGGGGAGTTAAGCAGTAGAGCTCAGGTAGGTCGGAGTGTCCACCCCAATGACTGATTATTATATCATTGCCTACTATCTGAGTGAACTTCTTGTGAGAATTGTTGAGTAAGCATTGCTTGGTAGCAGTTCAATGATATGCTCTACAAAATGTAGGCCAGTTACTTCAGGGTGGTCGGTTGTACATTTAGCATTGATGTATGAGCTGACATTACTGGGGAGCTGAGCCGGTAAATTGTGGCTATATATCTAAAATAAAAAAAAAACAGTTGGTCTGCGATTTTATCTGTGGGGAGTTGCAAGAATGGGTTCAGGATGGTATGCTCCACTGGCTCAGGTTCCGGGTGCCTGGTTTTTGATGGTGGTGTGTTCAGTTGTCCTTGCCTTGGTTATGATTGGGGGGAGAAGGGTGGATGCTTTGCATGTTTCGAGGGTTGTCTCTTGACCAGCAAGGTAAATTTACTGGTTAACTGTTACAAGTTGTGTAATGCATAAGTTCACATGTATGGATGGGATGCAAATGGTAGTCTTTTCAATTTTAGACCATGACTGGTGCAGGGATACTCATTGCCAGGGGTGCCTTCTGTTTGAGTTATTGCTTTCTTAGTGGGTATAATGTTAAATATGTCCTGTGGTTTCGGCCATTGACCCCTCATTTTGCAAGGTTATGTATGGGTTTTTTTGCATTGTTGTGGGGAGGGTGCAAAGGGCATGAGCAGGATACCTCTTGACTCTATAGATCTCTGAACGGTCTACTTTCCCTCAAGGTTTGGTCACTTTCTTTTAAATTACCAGAGGCTGCCATCATTATTGGCTGTCCAAATTTCCACAGAGGGTCCAACGTTTTACTTAATTTTGTCGATTCCTTCTGGCAGTTTTTGAAGAAAGTTACCCAGGCAGTTACAGTAATGGTAGGAGCAAGGGGTCTTGAGCAAAGAATTTACAACCATATTTGGATATGTTCCCGATACAGGTAAAGGAACTGGTAAAGGAGCCATTACTGGATATCAGTAGATAACATCCCAGAGGGAAACAATACTAATTCCATGAATGTTTAAAAATGTTCACTTAGTAATCGGTCCATTCTCGTCAACGTGGTAGGAACAAAATAGGCATGGTGGGGGAATCTGTATTACGTTGGGACATACTTCGAAGCTGTCCAGATTTTGGTAAGATTGGCCACATTTTACTCTGCTTTTGATGGTCTCTTATCGGCTTGTTAAGTTTGGAAGAGCAGTACAAGTTTGTGTTAGCTTGTTGCTAGTTGTAGTTATCAGACGTGTCTGCTGCCCTGAAGGGGTGGGATGGAAGTATTTATTTGGTAATTTAGGTGGAACACTTCGTGCTTTTCTCCCTTCATAGCATAGGGAGGCAAGCATTAGCAGGTAATTCTTACAGGGTCCCTGTCTTGAATTAGGTAAGATCTTGCCACATTGGTGTTGAGCCATGATCAGAGGTTGCTGAAGGGTTTTTGGCAGTAGTAATAAAATACTGAAGTGTTTGTTTTAGAGGATTTACATTTGTCTTGTCTCTATTGTGTGGTTTGGTGTGGGCTGTGGCATAGTTTGACTCATACTTGCAGGGCTGAAGTCAGAAAGGACAAACATCTGAGGGGCAGACTTCATACTCTTCAGAAACAGTAATGTTAATATGTAATTTTATTAACCTAAATTTGTAAGAACAATGCTTAAGACAGTCTGAGGGTGGGCAGGTTGTTGTTAAATGTTTATGTACTCAGATGATTTACACTTCTTTATCTTTGCAGATGGTATTTCCATGGGGTTTCAGCTGTTGGAGTGCTATGCAATGAAGTCATAGAAGGTGTCAACTCAGTCCTCATGTTGATTAGTGGTCCGAAGGAGGTGATATTATCGGATGATGGTGTGGTGATGGGCGTTTCAGCTGCCGCAGTACTACGCAGTGAGGTTGCAGAGGGTGGAAGCAGGTCATTGCAGTCGATGTCTCTGTTGCTAAACAGGTGTGCAATGAGGTCACACATGGGGAGTGCAAAGGGAGCAACAGAAGGGCAGTTTAAAGATAATGGAACTGGCTGGAGTGGGCTACAGTAGTGTACAAGAAGTTACAGGTAATCTAATTTTATTGAAAGCTTATTAAAGCACATCAGTGTCAGAATAGTGGGTATGATGGTAGGATTACTAGGCAACTGATCCACTAAGAAAGGAAAATCAAGTTGGTGATTATTGTATCTGTTCAATGGATAGAGGGGTTGCAGTTCGGTATGATGCCATGTCTTAGCTTTGGGCGACATTGGGTTTCTTGAAATTTAAAAAGTAATGGACAGTTGATGATGTTAAGTTGTTACTGTGCTGACTTTAAAGAGATTTCATCTGGTTATTACATTCATTTGGGTGGTAAAATGGGTTTGTAAGGGACATGAAGGTAGGCAGTCAGATCTGCATAGTTTTATTGGCTGTGGGGCTTAAGGTTTGTTTGTACAGTTGGCTGGTAAAGTCTTTTAAATTATTGATGTTTCTGTTGGCAGTGAGATATGGATTATTTAGTTCATGTGTAGTGGTTATAAGGGTTTATGAATTTACGGTCTGTTACACTTGCATGAAGAAAGGGATCAGTGGTTTGTTTTCATTTGTTTTGGATAAATGGCTATTTTGTTATGTGAAAATATAGAGCAGCAAACAAACAATCCAAAAATCAATGAACCACGGACTGGACCAAGAAGTTTAATTGCAAAGTTTTAAAAAACACAATTCGAATTGTGTTTTTTAAAACTTTGCAATTAAACTTCTTGGTCCAGTCCGTGGTTTGTTGATTTTTGGATATTTTGTTATGTGATAGGGCTTTAGCAGGTGATGATACAGATCCATTATAGTTAGTGAGGATAGGGTACACCGAATGATGTTTGACTTAATAGATTAATGGTGGTTAGGTTGCTGAAAGTTTACTGGAGAGAGGGAGAACAGCCTTGTTAGGCTGGTGGGTGAAGAAGAGGGACAGGTGTGCCCTCTTCTGTTACCCCTCTGGTTTTGGATGGTCATTCCAATGAATTTGGAATGGCCGTCAGTATTGAAGGTGGCTATATAAATAAGCAAGCGGGGGGTAAGGACACTGCTTAGTTGTTTAGATGTCAATTCAGTAAGTGATAAAGGAAGTGAGTAATGGGACGTTGCTTCATAAGTAAAATAAGTGGGAGGTTCAACTCAATAAATGGTAAATTAAGTGAGAAGTAGGGCGCTGCTTCATAAGTAAGTAAGTTGGAGGTAAGGACACTGCTTACTGGATCAGGATGAGCAAAGTCACACTGTCCTGGTTAACATTACATGGATGTGGATGTTGGAATTCAATCAGCTATATTGCGCTGTCACTTGTAATTACGGTAGTGGTGCTGTGGTAGCATTGTCGCCTCACAGCAAGTCGTTGTCGCATTTGATTCTCAGCTAGAGCATCTTCTGTGTGGAGGCATGAGTGAATGGGCGTGCCTTCATTGAAGGTTGTGCATCAGGGCTGGTAACTTGGCACGTAAAAATCCACTACCAAACATTAGCGGACCGGAGTTCCGCTGTGGCGACCCTGAACCGGGATAAGCCGAAAGACACAACATTGGATAACAAAGTTATGTTTATGAAAGGCTACTCTTCTTCTTCTTTCACATTTTCTGGTTAGGGATCGCCACAGCGGATCACTGTCTGCTCATGATTGGCAGTGGAGTTTTAGGTTGTTGAGTTGCCAGCCCGGTGCCCAACCTTCCACAGAAGGCACACACACACACACACACACACACACACACACACACACACACACACACACACACACACACACTCATGCCTATGGCCAATTTGGTGTGTCCAATCCACCTACAGCATGTCTTTGGGATGTGGGAGGAAACTGGAGCACATGGAGGAAACTCATGCGACCACAGGGAGGACATGCAGACTCCGCACAGAAGGCACCATTTATGAAAGGTTAATAAAGGTTATCAAATGTCAAGCGGTGTGATGTGTTTATTGAAGGGGGCCCGGGACAATATAATCTTTCCACAAATATATCTGTAACTTAATGAGAAAAGTTTCAGCTATCTACGTTTGTTCTTATAATATAAATCTTTAACCAAAATGATCATTTTAGTAAATTTTCTCTTTATTCCATCCAGATCCCATAACTGTCCTTGAGTATATGTACAAAACATATTATTCCGTAGGACAGGTCTAATAAAAGATATGAATACTATGAGACATTTTTCATCCCTTGTTGTTAATGTTTGCAGAATATTCTGCATCTTCTACATTGCCTGGCTGCTTACTGCTTTAATGTGATTTTCAAAGGATACATTTGAAGTAATTAATATACTTAAGTCTTTATATTAATATACATCCATTAGCAGAACATTAGATGGAGTACTATTGCTACATAGTACTAAATTACATAATATTACATTTTTCTATACTAAAATTTAATCTACAGATGTAGTCCATGCTACCAGTGCATTCATGTAAGAGGTCAATGTTTGACAGTCAATTTAATTTTGCAAAATCCAGCCAATTGTCATCAGCATATTTAAAATGCCAGAAATTTTTATAATTTGGTATTGTTGAAAAGACCATATCAAAGATTATGAGTCATAGTGCAGAGCCCTGTGGGACAGCATATTGTGCTGGGATAAATGTAGACAATGTACCTCTACACTTACCATGTTGTGTCCTATTACTCAGTCAGTCAATAATACATCTCACAATATAACTGTTAACATTTCATTTACATAATCATAGATCAGTTTGAAAGATAGATTGTCATAACCATTTGTCAGTTCTAAAAATTTAATCCTTGATGATAAACCCTGCTCCAAGACTTCAATAGCATAATCATAAAAACTAATCATATTGGTTAAAGTTGAACGTCCTTTAATCAAGCCACATTGTTCTCTATCTAAGATTTGTACCATTTTCATTCAATAATCCCAATAAACACCACCCATAACACTTAACTAATATCAAGGTTAAACCTACTGGTCTATAATTCTCAATATAGTCTTTCCTCTCCTATTTACAAATTGGGGGGTTCCATTGTTCTGGTATATATCCTTAATTTAAAAAATGTATTAAAAAGGCTATGTAAAGCAGGTAAGAATATGTGTGTAACATTAAGTATGACAATACATGGAATCATGTCTGGACCCATCAGGATATCCCCTCTATGCTATCTATAGCATCTAATATTGGTTTAACACTAATTATAGAGCATTTATCAATGATTTTAACATGACTGTTTTATGTACTAAATTCATCATAGTTAGTATAAATGAATGCAAAGAATGATTAAACTCATTAGCAACAGTCCAGGGATCTTGGACATCACAATTATTAATTTGAAATAAATCAATTAATGCTGTATTGTTCTTTGATGAATTGGTATATTTAGAGATTTTTTTTTGCTTGATATATCATGTACTATCCTAACTTTGTGTGTATTTCTAGATTCTCTTATTTTGAATTTGAAGTCTCTACCTGTTTGATTATAAACTTTTTTATTCTTTATAGTTGGATATTTCCTGTAAACCTGAGACAGATTTTTCTTTTTTCTAAGAGTTCTACTCATATCCTTGTTCCACCATACAGATAATTCTGCTAACAGATAACGTAGCTAATACAGACCACATTGTATTGAATTTTCTGTCATTTTTCTCTCTCTCTATTGCCATGCTAATCACGTAAGGGATGCCTCCATTTTCAAGTTACTTGCCAGAAAGTTTAATTTACTTAATTATTGATCTATGCTACAAGAAATTACATGTTTATCATATGGCAGTACTAATGTTATGGCTAAATCTAGTACTTTTAATCTTCCTCTTCTATTCACATTATATGCATCTAGTAAGCATATGAACCTAAATTTTGAAACACATTAAATAAACATAGTATAATGCCATGATTTAAGCTGAACAGGGATCTACTCTTTGCACTGAAGCAGTTACGTGGTAATAAAAGTTTGTACTTTATGAAAGGTGCAAGTACTGCAGTTATTTAATCTGAAACATATATAAAAAGTTGTTGTGTTTGCTTAATAAAGAATGCAATTACAAGTCTGTAGGTATGACTGGTATTCATTAGGCTTACAGTAGAACTCATTTAACACTGTTGGTGCTTCTTCTTGTATGGCTTTGTAAGTAAAACTTCTAAGACCACGATACATTTAGGTTTCCCTAAGGTTAATAAAATTAGAGATGATACTTCAAATGGACCTGTGTTGTCTTTTGATGAATCCAAACTATAACCCACTGGTATGCATTTAGATCTAAGACTAAAAGTCTACTATATACTTATGAAAATCAAACTTGAGAGTTGGTCATTTACCTTGAATGAAATGAAAGACATCACTTGGCATGATCAATCTTCTTTCGAGTATTGGATACAGAAATCCTTTATATTTCTATTACTGAACAGGTAGAAATAATGCTACTACGGACTTGTTTGAGTAAGAACAGTGAATGTTAATTTTGTCTCTAAGTTATACATATGTACAAGTATTTCAAGCACAGGCATTAATGCCCTTCAAGTCTGCTAATATACAAGAACAGTTGTTCCCATAGTAAGTGTCCAGGTTGTTCATAACAATTTCTAAACTAGTGCTTGCTTTAATGTAATTTAATAGTCTGTTCCATACATCATCTGCTCTTTCAGAGAACCATTTATTACACTGCTCATTGCTATAATATCTTGTACATATGTAGTCTGATGATTCCCTACTACATTTTGATAGCCCCAAACATTCCCAGAGATAGTTGTCTCTAAATGTCCTATATACCTGAATAAGATCTCCTCTTAAATATCTGTGAGAGAGACTATACAAGTTCAGATATTTTAGTCTTTCATAATAACTTACATTTTCACATCACTGGATACTGCTTTTATGTTTCTGCTGAGTGCATCCCAAAATACACCAATTACTAGGTAATAGCCTTACTTTAAGTTATAAAACATGAAGAAATTTAAAAACAGGGTTTGAACAGGGTTTTAAAAAAAACAGACTACATGTGAAAAAGGAAGAATGAAACCAAGAAATGTTGAAGTTGTGACCAAAGTCCCTGCATGGGTTACAGTGGGTAACCTAAAGTTAGACAACAATTTACATTCAAAAGTATACTTTTAAAAGGAAATTGTCAAGCTAAACAGATAGTGTATTTAGCTAAATGTATGGGGTATTCAAGCTACTATGCGGGGAAAATTGGCAGGTAACTTCATAGAAGAATTTATGAACACCAGTATAACACCAGTATAACATCACAAAAGAAAATGAATCAATCACCCAGTACAAGCACACAAGAAATTGCCCCAACCCTCTATGTTTAAATTTGGCATAGTGGACAATGTGATAGTAAACCCCGGGGGTGGGGGGTGGGGGGGTGGAGACTTAAAGATGCTTTTAGAATTAAAGGAAATTAAATGGCAGTTGAGATTACAAGCTTTTCATATCCCAGGGTTAAATGAACACATTAGTATTCAAACCTTATGGCTTTGGAAATAACTTGACAAATAGAACAATTTTAGTTTATTATTAAAATTGGACAAAGGAAAGCCCAACAAAGTTTTTCAGAAAGATTGATTTTATACTGTGCTGTATTAAATTATTGTTTTTATGGATGGAAAAAAAATGTTTTTTTTTCTTTTTAAAAAAGTTCAAATTGTTAATTAGTCTTATTATAAGATTTGTTGTGATTGGATGGGAGTATATACCAAATGAGAGAGCAGATGACGTGGATTTTATATTCTGAAGAAGTCCTATATATCAGGAAGAAAGCGCTTCATAGTTTATTTTATTTTAATAAAGTGGAAGTGAGTTGGATCAGTCTGGAGTTCCTTGCATTTGAATCCATCCTTTGGATTGCGTTTTAGTAGACTTTTATTTTTACTGTGCTTCTGCTGTACTATTTCCAGTTTACTCATGCTTGTTTTCTTATAAGGTGTCCATGTTGTTATTCAATACTCATGTTTGGGTCATTTTTTTATAAGCAAACAATGACTTCATCAGTTCTGATTAACTAGACTTAATAAATATTTTTCGAAAACCTACAGCCCTATAGCTATCATCAACCAATTGGTTGATATGATTAGAAATACTCAAAGCTGGATCTACCCATATACCCAGGTTCTTAAATTAATCTACAGTTTCAATCATTGTGTGCTGTATTATAGGTTCATAGGTTCATAGGTTCATACTAGACTATCTGCCCTAGAGCATTTATAAGCCTAGCCAGAGTGTGTTTGGCTTTCGCCACCCATTTTAAATGAATTTTGCTATGCCCTTTTTCGAGGTTAGTATAATGTGCCTCTGTCTAACAGTGACACAGAAGTGATACCTGGGGTAAACCTATGATCTCCCATCCACTCATCAAGATTCCTCTTGAAGAGAGTCAATGAGGGACTCTGCCTAACCTGGACTGGGATTTTATTTCAGAGTGAAGGGAGCCTCTGGATTATGAATCTGTCCCTCCAGCATGTCCTATTTATTTCAGTGCTGAGGTTCAAGTCTCTTGAGTGCGTAGCATGTCCATTAATTCCGGGTTGGACATGGCTTTATACGTCAGGCACAGATCGCCTCTGAGCAGGCGGTATGCCACTGAGTAGAGCTAGAGTTTCTTTAACCGGGCAGCATATGGCATTTGTGTGAGCCCTTTGATCCTCTTGGAGAGGTACTTTTGGGGTCTTCCCAGTTGCTGCAGGTGTCTGGTAAGGTACATCCCAAAAGGGGCATTGTACTCAATTATGGGCCTGATGAGGGATGAGTAAAGAGGCATGATGATCTCCCCTGATCTAGATGTGAATCCCTTCATGATTAGGTGGGCTATATAAAATGTTTTTTCTAACCACTTTGGCCACATAAATATGTACCTTTATATTTATATCTTGTAAATCTCATATGCATGGTTTTTGATGCATTTATCAGAATATTATTCTTCTGTATCCAAATGGTCAATTTAGCCAAGTTCTTTTGTAGACATGCCATAACTGTAATGCATGTAATCTATTCACCCAATTCAGATCATCTGCATACAGAATATAGTATAACACCTCAGATGAAAAATATAGATCTGAAAAGATATAATCTAAACAAACAAGGGCCTAGGACAGAGCCTTGTGGGACACCCTGACTATAACCAAAAATTTCACCTGTCCAATTACTGTATGATACTTGCCATGTCCTACTTGTAAGCCATGATGCTATCCATCTTATCAAGAGTACATCAATACCTAGTTGTTCTAATTAACTAATCAGTGTTTTGTGTTAAATGCTGAAGTTAAATCTAAGTACATTAAATTCAAGTAAATTACATCGTAGCACAATTTTTTTTTCATTCACAGCTATTGTATTGTTATAGAACATCATGTTACAGGTAGTAATAGATCTATTTTCAACAAACACATGCTGATATATGGTTTCAAGTCCAGCCTTTCCAGTTCTGAAAATAACTTATCCACTGTTACCTTCTCCATTATTTTTCCACAACATGAACATATAATTAAAGGTCTATATGACTCTAGGTTTGTCCTACTCTACCTTCCCTTGAAGAAATGTTTAATAAGCACGTCTCCAATCTTGAGGAATCTCCCCGTATGTATAAGACCTAGTAAATAATAGATATAATAATACTGTAAGCTCTTGTTCAAGTGTTCTCGGGTCATTATTACTAATTCCATCTCCTCTCTTTGTTTTGTTTGGATTCAGTTTGCATAGTTTTTTTTCAATATAATCTAATTTGATTTCAGTATCTGAGGTAACATGGGTGTCACTAGGATAACTTATCACTCCCTTTGTGGAGCCAAACTGTTTTGCATCAGATTTTGTAAATATATATATATATATATATATATATATATATATATATATATATATATATATAAAATCTGTTGTGTCTGAGAATACATTTTTAGAATCTATTCACAGTTTATTAAGTTATATGTCTTTACTCCTTCCACATCGTACATATCTATAAAATGGTTTCCTATAATGTTTGATATCTTTATACAAATTTTCTTCAAGTCTCACACTATGCTTAATTTGTTAGTCCAGCTTATTTCAGTTTTGAGAGTTGTAGTTTGACCTCATTTCCATTTCTTAAATTATCTTGTTCTTATGAAATATATCTTTTAATTTTAAAAAGTTGTTGTGTAGGTTGTTATTACGCCTTTATTATCTGTTCTTTTGCTACCTGACTGGAATAAGTTCTCTGTTTAAAGGTCTTTTTTTAAAGGTCCTTTGTCAAATAGCATTTATTATGAACATTTCACTAATGTCCTGTTCTTTATGAGTGAGACTAGTGAAAATTAATTTTATGAATTTTTGGAATAGTTGATCACAATCTCTAGGTATATTTGAACTTGAATTAAATCTAGCATTATAAAAATGTCAACATTTTTCCAAAACTATAACTGATAATGATTTACAGTTTATAGGTTTAGTAAGATTGTGTTCACCAATTTGTATTTTCACAGAGACTGTGGCCATGCTCTAGGAAAATGTTATTAATGGCTATTTTTTTAAGTTGTCAAGTCTTACAACCAAAAATGAAGTATTTTTACAGGAATTGGGGAAAAACAGAATTAATGTTTTCTAAAAGATGGTACATTTGAGAATTCTTGAAATATGCTGTTGTATGTATAATAAATTCAGTATATTCCAGTTCTGACTGGAATAGATTCAGTTATATCAATAATTGACTCAATGAGAATTACAATTTATCCTGCACTGTCCTGTTTTCTCCCCAGTCGATTCAAATTATTTCAACAATATTATAAGAAAAAAAATGGAAAATTATTTGAAATAACACAAAACTGTATTCAGTTTATTTAGAAATTTCACATCTTTGTTGATAAAAGGATATTATGTATAAAGAATATACTGGAATTCAAAACTGCAGAGTTATGTAATATTAGTGAAGTTGGCACTGGTCTGTGTAATCCATTGGATAGAGTTTAGGTACATTAAAAAGTGACCTAATATATTTTAACCTCCCTTATGAAGAGCTACTCAAACCTACTGCTCAGTTTATATGTATTGCTAAAAGAGTTGTATATATTGCAATATGTATTTTTTGTTCCTGTTTTTAAACTGGAGAATCAAACAGGTACTATGGTACAAGATGTATTAGTACTTTCAGATTATAAAAAGTAAGAATAATTTTAAGGCATTTTACAGGCATGCAGTAAAGTATACTAATTAAAAAAAATGTGTATTTTATTTACTATTAGAAAGCATTCCAGGTGATAGGAGAAGTGATGATACTGACACCATTTTAGAATGAAAATAGTTAAACTGGTGAATAAAAGCAGGCTTGATGAACCTGTTAATATTAAATGCTTGTTAAAAATAAAACCAATAAAGTAATTACAAAGTACAAATAGCATTAAACAAATACTTTAGAATTGTAGTTATTAGACATTTTATTTCTTGTTATAACTTTAAGTGTACATTTTGAAAGGTTGTTTGGTCTAGTTTGTGGCTTATTAATTGTTCAAATATGATGTCTGAATACATGTTTCTAATGTTTTTTTCAGGAAGTCTTAATTCTACAATAAAAGCAACTAAAGCAGGACTCTTTATTCACTGTTTTCTTATTTGTGTGACTTTTTTAAATTTCATTTATTTTTGCTTTTATAGATGTCTTTACTTCCAAAGTGACTTAACACACTTTTGTAAAGTTTCCAGAGTAAAAGAATGATATTTGCCTGTAAAACAACTTAAGATCACGATGTTACATTTTTATGTATAAACAATGTACTGGAATTCAGAACTGCAGAATTAAGTAATATTAGTGAAGTTGGCACTGGTCTATGTAATGCATTGGATATAGTTTAGGTACATTAAAAAGGGACCTAATATATCTTAATCTCTCTTATGAAGAGGTACTGACACCTACTGGTCAGTTTATATGTAGTGCATACCTTTAATTTTAGTGAAAATAATGTCATTATATGATATGTCGGAACACGTAACATAAATTTAGATGCATACTTTTTAGACATGAAGTAACAAAGCACTATATATCTGCATCTTCTATACATTGTATGTTTTTTCCTTGAAGAGAGTTAAAAGTTAGACTTCACAGCTGTGATCAATGTATGTTTCTGATAGGGAAAAAATTTCTTTTATAGAGAAATGTAGGAATTTTAGCACATATGTAGTTATAATATAGATCTACTATAAAAATACTATGCATTCACACCATGAAAAAAATAATATACCCTTTGTACAGGTTGCAAAGAGTTAAATGCATGTGTATGTTAGCATGTCAGTGTACGTAACTGCTAAAGTATGTTGAAGTCATGGAAAAGTACTAGGAAGAAACTTCTTGTAGTTTCTACTAGCTTAGCCTGAGGCTCTGCTTTTCTTGCAGGCACATAGCAAAACAAAAAACTTAATACTTATTAGGACAAAATATAGGTAACAGAAATAAGATGTGTTTTCTACTAACTTGGCTTCCTGTTGGATAAAGGATAGTGGTCTGATAGATGAAATGTACTGTTTTGTTATATTTCTATTAGTTGCTAACAGTGGTTTCATAGGGAAGACTTGACTTTCTGAATACTGTTACTTGCACATGTGTGTTTTTCTATTTTAATAAAATAATTGTACTTAAAAACTGCCAAGAGACTAAAGTGTTTATTTAACAAAATTTTACCTTAACAGCTGGTGCTGTGACTCGGATCTTTCAGACTTATTGGGAGCTGCTTCTGCAAAAAAAGCACTTTACTGGGTCCTCTGACAGTTTTCTGTCAAGTGCATTTTTCTGAAAAATCAGATCAAAACTGCACCCTTTTCCTTTGTTTGCTTTCTCTCTTGGTACTCTTTAAGTTGGTCAAAGGTAAGTGTTATTTTTTACATGATTGTGGGACTAGTATGTGTGTGAACTATTTTTATGCTTTTATTTTAGCATTGTACAATCTTTTTATGATGGGTGCGTGTGTAAAATCTTTAAAAAAAAAACTGAGCATGGGACACCTGCCAGGCATATGTATTTTAAATGTTTGAAAGATAGGTGTTTATATTTAGATAAATGGTATGAAATAACAATAATGGTGGTAAAATCAAAGTTTTACCTTAACACCTCCATAATCGAAATCGTATTTAGTGCAACATAAAAGAGTACCATACTGAAATGTGCAAACCTAGCTATAAGAAGTCATACTTCAATAGCCTTTCATAGTTTTCAGCAAAGCTTTTGATGAGTTATTATTCTTTGGAATGCCACTGAAGAATCTATATTCAGAATCCCGTTACTTTTAAATGTGCCGCAGTGGTAAAGCTGCCCACACCACATTGTATGCAGGAAGTACTGGTAGTTGCATGTTTCCAGTGGAAAAACATTTCATTTTTGTGGAAAATTTGCATTTCTTTACTTCCGACATAATAAGTCTTAAACAATATCTGAAAATGTGCTGCTTTCCTTATCCAGAGAGAACTCCTATGCATATTCCAAAGAAAACAGAGTATATTGCAGTCCGTATATCTGGTAAATTCAAATAGCATTGCAAGACTACTATTATTACTTGACAGTGCAGGGTTGTATATCTGAGACATGCTAATTCAGTTTAATTTTTTTAAATGTACAAACATTTCATATTTCAGAAACCCTTATCTTAATGGAGAAATGCATACTGAGTGTTTTTATAATGCTATAAACATAACTCTGAATATGGGCTCACTGACATGATGCAGGGTGGAAGTGTGTGACATGATGGTGATGTGGTGACTGAACACCCTGTATTTCCAGGAGATAAGGTGAAAGGGTAGCACAACAAGGACACTTGGCTTGGGTTCCAGAGTCTATTTCTCAAGAAGGACAGATTAAAAAATCTGTGACAACTGCGGTAAAAAAGAGTCTTCTGAAGATAGTGAGGGATGTCAACAGAACTAGTGACAGACTCGTGGTAATTGGACTCTGCCTACACCCAACATTTGGGTTGTGATGTTGAAGAAGAGAATGCAATCAGGCAGCAGTTGCAGGACCTACTAGATAAAGCAGGAAAATATGAGTTGAGGTCTATAACTGGAGATGTGAATGCTCATATCATGACAGATTTGTACATGTGAACTGCCTGGTTCCATGTGAATGGGGTGCCAAGAATAAAGAAGCAGAGGGCATTCTAGACATCTGTCTGGCAAATGGCTTTATGGTAGCCAGCATGTATTCCACCAAAAGACACAGTCACAAGATCACATACAATAGTATCTAACATGCAACGTAGATAGAATTCCTCCTAGTAAAGAAAGGACACTGGGCTACAGTCAGAGATTGTAAAGCCAGCAATCAGTGAAACATATGGCCCACAGAATAAACCACTGGTGGCCATGGTGAGCTGCAAGCAGTGGTCAGAGAAAGCTCTAGACAAAAGATCTAAAAATTGGCTTGAGTGAAAGCATGACAGATCAAGGGATTACTTAAGGTTCTAGCACATTTCAAAGAAGAAGAGATAGACAGTTGAACAGTAATGCCAATGTTTCAAAATAGCATGTGTGAAGACTTCAGAATAAATATATGTCCAAGTCAGATATGCAAATACTATGCATAAGGAAAGCTGGTGGCAGAATGCAGAAGTCCAGGAATCTACCAAAAGAAAGGAGGAGTTCTAGAATAAGTGGGAGATAGGAAAGATGGACAATTCTCAGAGGGAATACCAGCTGGCTAACACAGAGGTTATGAGAGTAGAAACAAAAGCAAAGAACAAGGCATCAGAGGCATTCAACCAGCTAATGGAAAGTGGCTTAGCAAGTGGCAACAAGAAACTCTATCATGTTGCAAGGCAAAGACTTAAAGATAATGAAGACAGTCATCAGACGCCATTCATAAAGGATGCCATCAACAACCTGTTCACCATTCTACAGGACATCAAAGGCAAATAGAAAGAGTACTTCCAGCAGCTTCTGAATGAAGAAAGCCCTGACATAGCTACATTGTCTTATAGACAGCTTTTGGTAAAAGAGGAAAAAGAGCTCACACGAGAAGCAAGAACAGTACTAAGGAAAAATTAAGATGCAGGCAAAGGTGGGTCACAGCAGATATGATCAAGATGCTGGGTGAGTTAGGGGAGAAATGTTTCTGAAGGGTAGTCATAACAGTATGGAGAGAAAGGTGTATCACAGCTGACTGGAGAATAAGCATGTCCCTTAGCTCAACTGTTTAAGCAATATGGCAAAGTGAATGTTTGTCCATGGTGGGTTCAAATTCCAGTATAACCTATTTTTCAGGAGCAATCTATCCCCTAACCTACAAGGCATTATTCAAACCAGTCTTGCTGGATTTGCTACATGCTTGCCAAAAAACAGCACTAGATTTATCCGATTTAATGATCTAAGTCTCATCTGTGACATAAAACATGTTGGAGAGACAGGTAATGTCTCTCAGAGATTACCCCTTCTCTAGAACAGAATTCCCATTCATGTGAAACAAAGCTTTCTCCTAAGCCTATTCAAATGCAGTTTGAACCAATGGATGGAAACTCCCAAATTCACCTTTAGCTTGTCACCTGTGGGCCTTATGGACATGGGCTGTTTGTATATTCTCTTAGGCACAGGCATATATCAAAGTCATTCTAGCCTGTGGGCATGGATAATTGGGAAAATTGGGGCATGAATGGCTAGGCTTAAAAAGTCTCTAGGGACATTAGCCTAGTATTCTCCTATGATCCTGTGATTCTAGTGATAGTCTACAAGAACAAAGGGGATATTCACTACTTTGGGCCATACACTGATATTAAAATCCTGTTATACTGCAAGAAAGTGCTCAAGATAATAACTGATAAAAGTATATGTATAGCAGTAGAAAGTAAGATGGGAGCTGAGACACACTGGTTCACAACAGGATGCAGCAAAACTGACCCAATGTATACAGTGTGAGAGATAGTGGATAAGAAGCTAGTGATGAAAAAGAGTCCAACTGGTCATTACTGGACTTATAGAAAACATATGACAAGGTCCCAGGAAAGCCTATTTGGAGATTCCTGAAATGGTTCAAAGTCTCAGAAACACTGATAGAATTGGTATAGGCTATGTGCAAAGACCCAATGATATAAGTGCGAACAGTGTTGGCACTAATAGAGAGGTTCCCAGTAGCAGTTGTGGTGCATAAGAGTTCAGCACTAAGTCTACTACTGGTCATACTGGTGATGGCCAATATTAGCCAACAGGTTGGAGAGGACACATCAACAAAACTGATGTATGCAAATAATGTGGCTGATCAGTGTTTTGTGTCAAATGCTGAAGTTAAATCTAAGTAAATTACATTGCAGGACATTTTTTTTCATTCATAGCTGAGAAGAGATGATGACAGATAACACAGCACTCCAACCCCATGTAGAGAATGGTAAAAAGGGGGAAGACGGTGATGAGTATGATGATGATGAGGAGGAGGAGGAGGATGATGCTTTAACTAATGTATATATGCATTTGTATACTTTGTATTTGTGCCAGTAGGAAGCAGTTTTTTTTTTTTTTTTGCAAATAGACTCGAAAGACATTTGCAGTAGGGATGCCAGAAAATTTTAAGAGTAATAATAATGCAAAATATTGAGATCCAAAATATACTTTGTATTTTCATTATGTTTCTAAAATGCCACAAACCCTAGCTGAAGCTGCTTCTACACAGAGGATGTCCAAGCAGTATATCACCTTCCTCATAGTATGAAGAGTCTCTAAGCATGCAGAAGTCACATAAATCCACAAGTAAAAGCTGTAGTCATTATATTTCTTTTACACATTCAACCCCCACCCCCAGTAATATATCTAACTTACAGCTCCTACATTTAAACACTTCTCCACCCTCACAAACAATATCAATCATCAGCTAGCACTGGTGAAGTAAATATACTGTTCCCTGCCTTAAAACACAATATAACTCCATACCAAAGCTGACCTATGATTGTTCAACAGTGATCATCCTTTTGCTTTTACACATCCATGTACCTCCCATTTCAAAAATAACTATGCATTGACAATCTGACTCTGGAAATTTTATAGTAATTATATGGTTTCCAACCAAGAGCAACATGTGTTTGTTTCTTGTTATGAAAATTCACTCTCAATCACCACATTTCACTGGCTTCCTATTTCAACAGTTTCAGTATCTACTTCACACAGGGGTAGGCTTCATATGTTGCTCTCTGACAAGCTGGATGATATGCTAATAGTCAGCATACTATCTATCTTTTGGTTTTGATTTTTGTTCATTCTTTTTTTCAAACACTTTTGAGTAATTATTTAATTGAGGTATCAGAAGATAATGTAGCACAAGACAATTGTAGGATAAAGGAAATAAGTGTTTAAAATGGCTGACATAATATTTATTATGAGAGAAAAGTCACAGAGTGGAAGGTCAACCAATGTATGTCCTGCCTTCATGAGTGAAAAAAAGCTTAACAGGCTATGAATAGCAATACAGTAAAGTAAGGCAATTTAAATATGGGGCAGGAGACAGAAGAAATAAGTAGAAATTAAAAATGTTTTAGTACCAGGATTAGGGTGGAGAGTCAGACAAGAGGAGAAGTGTTATTGTATAAGCTACCAACAATGTGCACCAGTCAGCTTCATGGACAACAAGGTTGCAAGTACTTAACCGATAAAGGGAATGTTTGAGTAAGGAAGATTCACTCTTCTTAAAAGTTTAGTGAGCCAAAAGACAGAAAGATACTTACTAGCAAACTACACTGTAATAAACACAGTGATTTCCTGAGCAACATGTATCTTGGAATAAAAACAGATGGATATGTCTTAGAAATTGGAGTTATAGGATCATAGCTGGTTACTAGGCTATCGGCCAAAAAGAAATTTAAAGCCTAGCCAAGCTTACCTGAAATTTAAAAAAATATTGCTGACATGTATGAATAATCATGGAATTTTATGGCCATGATACAGACTGCCCCTGTCCATTATGGACATAGGCGTGAAACCAAGAGTAAATTTGTGATTTTTATATTCATCAGTCCAAGTTATATTTGAATATAGTTAAACATATGTTTTGCTTTACATAGATCGGAAGCCTTTTCCAGAGAAAGGATAATCCTTGAGACATATAACCTGTCCATTGAACATGTCCTGTTCATGTTGCAGATGAAGTTTAGGCCCTTAGATTGGATATTTCTGATGCTGTTTGCTTTGCAGATGTGCAACCAAGCCATGTGTGGGATCAGAGGATGCTTTGTACGTCAGGCACTGACAGTCATGCAGTAGTCTGAAGGAGACTGAGTACAAGGATAAGGCTTTAAGACAGTCTACATTGGACTTGCTGTTTACTTTCTGTATTCTTTTTGTGAGGAACCTGTGGTCTCTTAAGCTGTTGCAAGTCCCTGATCAGGTACATGCCAAAGAGTACGCTGTACTAAATCATTGGTTTGATCAGTTAAGCAATCGTTGATCTGCTTACACAACCTCTATTAACTTTTTCAAAAGGGATTAGAGTGTTAAAAATGTATAGACCAGGCAATATTTTAGAGCATATGCTAAAGGAATCCTGAACTGTGCACTGCATATTATCTGTGCTCACTTTAATCTGATTGATTTATTTTATTATTTCATACATTTTCTAAACAGGTAAGCTTACTGTACATAGGTGTCTATTCTTGGGGTAACCCAAGAGCTGTATGGTGAAGTAACATGCTAAGAGTCACATAATAGGCGAATGGAAGTGGGAGGAATTGAACCCTGTACCCTCGTTTATAGGAATAAGCTCCATAATAGCTCAAAACCTTAAGTCTCTGCACTAGCTGGCAGACATTAATAACCTCTATAATTATATTTGGCATTGCACTTCAGAATCACATTTCCATTGTTATACGGAAGTAATTTTATGTTTACAGTATTTACTTTTATGTTGCCAATCAAAGTATTGCTTATTAAAATATTTGACTTGTTCTATATGTTCAGAATATGTAGACAGAAAAGGGGGAAACACTCATCGCTGAACAATTTGAAAAGGCTATTTTAAAATATTTTCTTCCAGTTGATATTTCCATTTATTCTTGGGTGCTTATTATACTCATAACAACTTGGGTTCCAATTCACCATAGCAAAATTGTTAGTATGGTAGAACATAGTGGATCGAACTTTGGAAATATGGAGGAGGTGGATTTATCATACAGATTGCAGCACAGAACATATCCACTGAAACCCACTGATACGGTCACTGATGTATAATAGTCAGCACATATTATGAAAACCAGAAATAATGAAATGAATGCATTAAATGTGCACCTTATCAGCATACCGATCCAGTATGGAACATGACCAGTGTAGTACATAAATCTGAGATAGACAAGCAATGGGAGTGCTGATTGACAAAACAAGACGATAGATGTGGGTGACCAGGCTGTTTTTAATGCCACCAAGAAGGGGTAAAAGAATGTTTCACTGGCATTACAATGGTTGCCAGTGTAGAATGTGACTTCAGATAGTCACAGACTTATTATGAGTTAGTGTAGTGTTCGAAATTCAGGAATAAGCAGGGTATAGTGTGGGGAGGGGTTTCAATTGCTGACAGGTGGGCTGGTGGTGTTGGAGAAATAGTTCCAGTCATTCCAGAACACAGAAAGATGTGTAAGGTTGTAGGTTCACAATGCAAAACGTTAGAATGAAGGTCTAAATCACTGGCAGATCATTTGGAGTGTCAGCTATTGACAGATTTGTGGATTCCATTGCATTCCTTAATAGACTCTCCATCACTAGCTGAAACTTTCATGAGATGAATTACTGCATAAATACACAGGTATTTTTGCAAAACCTTAGCAGTACAATTTTGGAGGAATGTGGACAAATCCTGGTCCTTCATCTTGTTTGAGTACCTTAAACAATGTAGGCAGAGGATAATTCAAAAGTCACAAGGGATTTATAAATCTAGCTCATACTTGTATGTATCTGACATCAAGCAGGTTGGTTAAAAGATGTGTTATATTTTTGTCTGTTGCCCATGATGATAAAAATGGTTTTAAGCAATTGTTTGCAAGAATAAATGGAACATCATGGCAGAAACATATACAAAGGATGAACAACCAGCTAACAGAAACATGGGAATTAAAAAAGGGATTCATATAAGAGCAGCAGAAATAAGCAGATGACCACCAAGGCAACTTAAAAAAGAAAACATCAAAGATCATTATGTCCCCAATCGAAGTACCAACTTTCTTTCAAAAGCCTCATGCTGATCTGTAACAAGTGACTGAATGGAGTAAAAGCTAAACTGCTTGAAAGAGAGGGATTAATGATGTAATAAAAATAATGAATAGCTTATAGCACAGGTCACATAATATCAGTGTGTTAGGTGTTTATCTTTTCATCGTGCTGGCCCTTAGCCCTTATCTTTGTAAAATAATCAAACTACACAGCAAATCTATTTGTCCTTTTCCTGAACGAGTGCCAAGTGGAGTTGGGGTTCATTGATTCTGTCACTCCTGTCCCACTTTTACCGCATTGTTACCTCATAAACTGTACTTGCAAGAAATCGTACAGTCTCTACTTTTGAACTTCATATTTTACACCAATATACAATGTCTAAAATATAAAGACTTAGCTAATGTTTTCATTCAAAATGTTGGATCATCAGACAGTGCAATCTGCAATGAAAGTACATAGTTTGAGTTGCATAATCAATAATAACAGATATTTTTTCTTTGCAGTAGAATTGATAACTACTACATAATAAAGCACATCACAGAAATTACAAATAAATTAAATCTTGAAAATATCACCTCAGGGACAGGAAGTGGCTTTGCGTAGTAGACCATTGCAGACATGTGTAAATTACCTCAGCAAACTTTTAACACATATAATAATAAACTGTCATAATCAGATAAGCACTGTAAATAATTTTATGTTACAAATTATCTATAAGCAAAGGAAGGCTCCTGAATAGTTTATGGATCAGATATTAACATATCTGGACTTGGCATTAAAACTGTGTGGTTGGCATAATATCTGTTACAGTGCTTCAATCAGGTAA
The DNA here is from genome assembly GCF_019279795.1 of Protopterus annectens. Classification (NCBI taxonomy): domain Eukaryota; kingdom Metazoa; phylum Chordata; order Ceratodontiformes; family Protopteridae; genus Protopterus; species Protopterus annectens. Next base: position 1,892,303,621 of record NC_056737.1, read on the forward strand.
GGAAATGGAAACTGGTGTTATTCACAAAGTATCCATAATAGCAATCATAAGAAAGTGAATCTGTAGTACTGATGATTCTGAGAAGAAAACATACTGATGTCAGTTTACAGAAATAAATCGTGTCCATAACAGGCCTCCCAGTCTAGTGAAGAAATTCCTAATTTTACTAATTCTTCTCACAATAAATTATGTTTGTTCCCTGAATTCCTAAATTCACAGCATTTGGCCTCACCACTGCAGCAGCTCAGACTTAGGTTTACACCATCCTCTCACTAAAAAAATATTTTTCGTGATCCCTATCTTTAGCTTGTACCATATTTTATAAATGGTGAATTGTCTGCTCTCTATACCATATTTTCACTAATACTGCACCTGTTTTTAAACTGTCCCTCTCTCCTGAACAATAGTTCATTCTCCATCTTATACTCAACCTTCAACTGCTGTGTAGTACACATTCATTCCTCATAGTATCAATAAGTGATCATCCTTTTTGAATTGTAAGTGTCCACCATTTTTAAACAATTAGCTGCACTGTAGGACACAGGACACTGCACCCTGACCTAAAATGCCAAGGATGAATAGTTTTTTAGTTCTTAATTTTAAAATGTGTTATTTTCACATAAAGCAAAATTGATGTCAGCACTTCAGAACTGCCCAAATTCAGGGTGAAACTTTTATTTTTTTTTCTGTCCTTGATCAGTGCAACTACATATTCCACATATATATAGATGTATGCACACGCACACACATTTTACAATATAGAGATATATGAACTTCTTTGCAAACTCATTATACTATGCTTTCTATGAATGTTTAGCAACTCCTGTACGTATCCTATAATTTTAATGCATGTACGGTTTGAATCTGCAGCCTGTGAATGTGTGCTCTAGAAAAACCTACAGTAATATCCTGAGTCTTCTCAGTAGAATTACAGGTAGGACAATAATAAACATGCACAATAAATAAATGGAGAGACAAAGAAACATATTAACATTGATAGATAGCTAGATTTACAAGGCATACTAATTAAATCTGAAGCATGATGTTTACTAGATTATGCCAGCATTTCCATTCTTCCCTGCCAGATAAGCCATTTATCAGCAACTATAATAGCAAGAACAATATAATCTTAAGAGTATTATGGAGTCTGTAAGAAATGAATTGCACCAAATGTTTAACTGTATAGTTAAAAGTGCGGAAACTTTTGCAAAGGTTCCAGTACACATTCTCAGAATGTGCTGACAATTTTAACATCACTTGTCATAGTCAAATACTCAATGTGTGGGCACAATACTTAATTTCCAAATGCTTTCCTTCAACCAGTAGCACAAGCAATTACATACAGGAGTTCTTTGCAAATCTCATGTCACATCACAACTGTGCTACTCATGGTAGTAAATATGTAGCAAAGATTTCCTGGAGTGCAACAGTTTATTCCTTTTCACAGAGTGGTTTCCCAGCTTGAATGGTTTTATATTAGGAATAATTTACAGTGTATTTTCACTAAGTGAGCTCTTCCAGGTAAAACATGTTTTAGAGATAGCTAAATTAATTAAAGAAAGCTTTGATCCATTCTGCAGTAATCCCTGCTGGGATTTGTAAACTCTCTGCAACTTCAGTTGGAGGAAGATCAAAGATAAATGTTCCTAATCTCCCCAAAGGCATAAATGCCATGAAATGATAAAAACTAGTAATAATAATAATAATTTCACCACTGAGCTTATAAGAATCATTCATTGCACAAAATAATATTTTTATGATATTTCTTCATTTATGACAGCTATATTTGCTTTTCTGTTCATGTCAGTATCCCACTGATATGTGTGCTGAAAGAAATAATAGTTACTAGAAATAAAAACATGTTCTGCATCATGCATAAAGTACACATGAAAAGCAAATAAAAATGTTTGAAAAAAAGAAAACTAAGCTGAATTTTTACCAGTGAGGGATATCAATTCAGAAAACAGCGGCTTTGCAGCAACAGAATGAAAAGCAAACGTAAACTAAAGCAATGACAGAATCAAAATAAAGATATAAAAAAAGCAGTTTTAGATATTTAGGTATAGTTGAGAAAAGTGTAAAATGTTGCTATAATTTTACCTAACTATACAGTCTGGAATGATAAATAAACCATCTCAAAATCTTGATTGCACAGTCACCTACACATATTTATTTTGAGACTGATAGTGATACCCAGTTAGTTACTGTGATACTGTGATACTCTTTGATTCACTTTATAAATTCCTTCACTTTCATAGCTGGCATCACAAATAATATTACATTTATTAGTGGTCTTCAGCAGAATACTTTTAATGAGTGATGAAATTGCTCATTTAATATTTACTATTTTACAGAGTCGGCGGTAGCATTGTTACCTCACAGCAAGCGGTTCTCCCGTTCAATTCTCGGCTGGGCTTGGGAGTGCCTTCTGTGTGGAGTCTGCATGTCCTCCCCATGGATGGGTAGCATTCGAAAGACATGCGTGCGTAAATGGGCGTGCCTTCGTTGAAGGTTGGGCGTCGAGCTGGCACCTCGGCGTTTCATAAAAAAAATTTACTCCCAATCATAAGCGGACTGGAGTTCTGCTGTGGCGACCCCTTACCGGGAAAAGCCGAAAGACAAACAACAACATTTTACAGAGTAAAACTCAGAGATGAGGTTTGCAATGCATAGAGCTAGTCTGTAGACAAAAACATATAAAAAGACTAGAGCTCTTAATTAACAAAGCACTAAGGATTGCTGCAGAAGCAATATGTTACTAGGCACCATGATAGCAGCTAGTACACAATACATATGCAAATATACAACAGGAACAAGTGGGTAGTAAGTTCTACATGATCAGGCTGTCTTACAGATACTGAACTCCTCTCTAACTACAGAGCAAATCTTACAGGAGTCAGATCCTTGTTCTCCTGTGAACAGGACTGACACCTTTTCAGATGTTCACAGTATGACGAATCTTACTAAAACCTGAGGCTTTATAATACAGACTAAACTGTCAACTACGAAAGAGGATTAGTTTACACTATTTAAAAGAAATCACATAAAATGTTGTTTTTAATGAATTTATAACATTAAAAGATATTTCAGATAAATAAAGCTTACCAAAGCAAAACCTACACAGTAGTTAAAAGAAATAGAAGACAGTCTGTTACTGAAGTAGAGGAGCCCAAGTACCCCATTAAGTACTTTAAGTCATCTGAGGTCCAGACAATTATATAATTGTTAGGACTGAGCTCACTTGATTTATCTGAATCATGTTTTACTTCAGTGAGCATTACTTAGACAAGAAGAAATTATTTCAGGTACAGTATAACAGTCTTTGTGCACTACCGAGATAAAATCAAAGACTGCTTTCTCCTAAAATGTCTGAAGAATTGTTATTTTCTATGTCTGCAGTGCTCCACAACTTGTATCATAACTGTCTTGTGAAAAGATCAGAATGTAATCCTTTCTGTCGAAGCACAGCTTTTGACACTCAAGGTGCCACTTCAGCACTAATGATGATACATTGTTTTTTGAATATTTGCTGACTACTTGTAATGTTGCAATTTCTTCTGTAGCTTTTCTGCCTGGACCTCCACTGAAAAATACTAGCTTTCTGCCCATTCATGATAAACAAATGCAGTAAATAAATAAACACCAATAAACATATAGTGTGTGTGTGTGTGTGTGTGTGTGTGTGTGTGTGTGTGTGTGTGTGTGTGTGTGTGTGTGTGTGTGTACTGAATGAGCTGGCTAAGCATGAGCTGATTTATATGTAAATCAAGTGATACTGCATGGGTCTGACTACTTCTTGGTTAAAAACTAAAACAAAAACCAAAATCCAATCCAGCATAAATGAAACAGGAAAAATGATGGGACTTTGTTATCAAGTCCAAAAATGCTTTGTGTGCCTCCTTTCTGCTAGTTTTGTTCTTACTTTACATGCAAATCAGCTTATGCTGACATACTTCATATATGTGTATATGTCTAACAGAAAGACATTATCTATCTCTATATACAGATAGATATATATAAATATCAATATACAGATATGCACACACACAAACATTCATTCCTATGTGGTGTGTACCAGGGATCAGCAACATTAATGAACTTGGTAGCTCTCTGTTAGTACAAAATATAAAGACCAGGTTGCAGTCAAATGAGAAACAGTTTACAATAATTATCAATGTGCATAATGAAGCTCAGGATTTTCCCTGGGTTGTGTTGCTCATTGCTGTACTCCAGGGCTAGGAGTAATGCCCCATCCTCGCTTCATACAGACAGCCTTGAATTTAGTAATGTGCAGGTCCAGATATAAAGATGTGTGGTTAAGTGTACATCATGTAATGCGGTACAGATAGTATTGACATCCTCTGAACCTTTCAGCATGTGTATAACTTCTGGAGATTGTACCTTCAGTGATTTTACATTACAGATCTAGCAAGGTCACACTTTCTCTCATATACTGCAGTACAGGATGGAGCAGGTAAGCATATGAGATGAAATGCAGCATCTTTCTTTAACCTTCATTTTGATTCCTTCTGCCACATTTCCTGTTTTGTGATTCTAAGTAAGCCACTAAGTTATAGCAGATCACTCTTGACAAAAGCTCTTTTGCCTCAAGGCAATAAATCTATGATATATTCTAAATTAGCAGTTGAGTGTGTACATTATTTTCCATTAAACAAGTCCATAGCAGAAATGTTGTTTGCTCTTGGAGTATGGAAATCTCACTTTCCTGCATATTCAGAGTGCCATGTCCTTGTGGAACAGAGTTTTCTTGTGCTGTGCCTTGCCACTTTGTGATCTGTCCAGCTTACTCAACTGAGCAATCTGTCCAAATCACCTAACTACCTTCAGCACCCCCTAATGCAGATAAGCAAACAAACAGAATGTGATATGCAGTTCTGTTACATGTCCTACAACCTCAACACTCATCAAAGGGACCTGAATGTGCCCTTGCATTTGTTTATAATGAACATTACTTCTTAGTTAATGAACATAAATCCCAGCATGCATAACAGATACATTTCATCAGAACACTCAGAACATTTGCTGTTTGGCCACATTCTGTATACTTATTTTTTTGCAATGTATGTCATTCTCTTACCTGGCTTGCTCACAGAACAGAAACTTAGCAGGTTGGGTAAAATAATGCAGCAAACAACATGCCACAATTAAAATAATGAATGGATGGACAAGTTTCATGATAGATATGACATACACACACACACACACACACACACACACACACACACACACACACACACACACACACACACACGTACATGCACACAGAAACAGATAAAGGGGAAATTATGCCTGAAAATGCATGTTTGTGTGTGTGTGTGTGTGTGTGTGTGTGTGTGTGTGTGTGTGTGTGTGTGTGTGTGTGTGTGTGTGTGTGTGTGTGTGTGTGTGTGTGTGTGTGTGTGTGTCTGTGTATGTGTGTAGTAAGAGAGAGACTGAAAAAGTATCTGGCATAAGAGGAAAGAACAGTGATATAATGAAACAAAGTTGCCATGCAAAGTATTTCATGAGTTTATTATTTATTTATTTACAGAGAAAATCTGAACTGGCATACCCAATTTTCATGGGATGCCTGGAGACAGACGTTCCACAGTTACATAATTCCAATAACAATGGTTAAAGAATACATGAAATAACAACAAGACTGTATATATTTAATATCATTAATGGAGTGAAAAAGTCTCCACTTGCTGTATGCATAGCATCACTAACATATCCATACATACATTATTTATAAAGCTAGTTATTCATTGTTGACCATGCATTATTCCCATAAGTCTAGAGCCCTCTTAAGGGGAGACCTGAGGTGGCACATATACTATTATGGAATATCTAGCCAGGGCATTAGGGAGCTTTTCCCTTACACCTTTTGATAGCATGGAATTTTTAACATCAACACCACCAATTCATGCAGATAAGACTTTGGTTTACTGTCTCATCTGAAGGATGAAACATTTAGGACTGCAGTCCCTCATTATACTTCTATGCAGTGTCAACATTCAATTTATCTGGTGTGAGAATAGAACCCACAGCCTTTTGCCCCAAAAGCAAGTATGCTACTTGTTATACCACTGACAAACATGCTGAGGAGTTGTAAGAACTTTATGTATTTATATACAGTGGTTTAGAAAGAAAGTCTGAATCAGTATGCCCCATTTTCAAGGGAGGCCTGGAGAAAGATATTCAGCAATTACATTATTCAAAATACCAAGTTTAAAGAACATAAGAAATATTAACACAATTATTTATTTAATATCATTAGCAAAGTAAAATAATATTTTGTGTACCCCTTCCCATTCAGCTTGCTGTGTTCTGATTTAGCCTTGTGATATCTGTATTCAGTGTCATTTTCAAACAAAACAGTGGTTCAGGTGATACTGTGATTATAGCCTACCCTGACAGACAAAACATTGAGAGCTCATGCTCAGGATACCAGAAATAAACTTTTAATATCACAAGCATTATATACAATAAAAAGCTTTTGCTAAAAGTGCTTTGTCAAGTGTCACATCCTATTTCATACACTAAGCAAATTATATAACTACATAAGAAAGTATGTAGCAGTATGTAATTTAACCAACCATACTGCGTATATTATTATATAAAAAGCTACAGAAAACATCAATTAAAACATTTTAAAATATATAAAGAATATATGCAAAAATATATGTTAATCTATTAATCTCTCTCTCTCTCTCTATATATATATATATATATATATATATATATATATATATATATATGTACACACACACACACACACACACACACATATATATATCTACATATTTCAAAAATCAATGCATCTTATAGGTTTCACCTTTAGTACATACTTTAAAGAGAGAGACATATTTAATCCTGCATGGCTGTCTGCTCTCAACACATAAATCCATTTACATTCAGTTATTTCAGTTTTACTAATAATGTCTCCAACTCTCTATTGATTAACAGTGACAATTTCTATATCTCCAAACTTAAAGCTATGATCTAAACCTTCCATCTGAATGTTTGTATACAGCATTAGTTTCAATGCCTTTTCTTATATTGACAAATGGCTACAGATCTTTTTTGCAATCCACAATTTGCTTTCCACACATGAAATGATGAACACAAGATACATATAGCTAAATATAGCACATTATTATTATTCTAGCTGGTATACAAGTTAACCTATAAATGTTTTCTGTTGCTGGGTGTTTAAAAACAACATCCCTACTAACTGAACAATAAAATATATCATTCCCACATGGGTATGTTTGTTCCTTGTTGCATAACTGTCATTTAAGATTACTTGCTTTTATTAACTTGTTGTTGTTGTTGTTGTGTCTTTCGGCTTTTCCCGGTTAGGGGTCGCCACAGCGGAACTCCGGTCCGCTAATGATTGGCAGTTGATTTTTACATGCTGAGTTGCCGGCCCTAACGTACAACCTTCAAAGAAAGTACACCCATTCATGCATGTCTTCACAGAAGACGCTCTAGCTGAGAATCGAATGGGACAATGTCTTGCTGCGAGGTGACAATGCTACCGCAGCACCACCACCACGGATTAACTATACCTCTGATTTTCAGGCAAAACATCCTTAAGCTTCTCCACATTTCAAAATATGCTAAAGTTTCGAATTTATGCTCTTTAAAATTTTAGTATACCTATCGATAGTAATAATCATTCATACTTCCCTTTTCATAGTTTGTGTTCTTCTATTATGGGATTCAGCAAATGAGTTCTCAGTGGCACCATACCTCTCAACTGTCCAGATATTCACAGAATATCTACATTTTTGTCTCATATTTGGTCTGTTTCTCCAAACATTGTGCTTTTCTGGAAAATCACTGGCAAATTATTGAAGACTGAGTTCAGACAATAATGACAGAAATTTGAGGTTTTGACTTCATATTGTTTTTACAATTCATGCTGAAATCTGTTATTCAATCAACTCTTGAAGTTTGTAAGAGCACTATTTAAAAAAAATTGTCCCTATTGTGGGGACCCCCCCCCCATTATTTATGGTCCAGATTTCTTGTTCTAAGAAGTTGACAGGTATGAATGGCATATCTCTCCCATACTACAACTTCTTGTTAAAAAATTAGTCATAATTTCTTCTAACTGCAGTTCAAAGGTTTCCTGTTGTGTATTTAGGTCTAGCTAGCCTAGTCATTTGTCCCTTGAGAATGTTTTTTTTTAAAAAAGGGGAGAGTGCATACTAGTTCTATGTAAATATGACTTATTGCATGTTTCTTTTCTAAAAATGTTGTCAAAAGAGCCATGAATATTTGTATTCAGAGTAACATCTAGAGAATGAACAGAATCCCTAGATTTCTCAACCTTAAACTTCACGCATCCAACATTATTCATTAGAAAGTCTACAGAAACATCCACATTTTCCTCACCATTCTATCACCATTCTATATAATAAACATGCCATCAACAAATCTATAGAATAAAGTGTTATTACAAAAAGGGTTAGTATTACTAAAAACAAATTCTTGTTCACATAATTTTAAAACTATATTAACAATGGGAGTACCCAACTCCTTTTAATTGTTAATAAACCTTTTGTTAGAAATTAAACACATTACATTCTAATACTAAAAGAAATAATTCACATACCGTGTTCATTTTCTTTGATGAGAAATCACTATGTATAGTCAAGTATTCTCAGACAGATTTCATCCCTAAATATTCAGGATGACCTTAAACATGGATTCTATATCCAATGTTACAAAAATTACACCCCTGTCCATAATCTTATCTTTGGACCAAATAACTACTGCAGAAAATCATTAGAGTCTAATATAAAACTCTTAGAGTGAATTAAAGTATTCTTCAACTCATTTTCCAAATAAACAAAATAGGTTCTGTAGCTCAACCTCTTCCTGAAGCAATTGGCCTCATCTGAAGTTCAATTAATGTTTTCTGTATTTTATAGGAAAACCATTAAATATAGGTAGAATAGGATTTGAAACATAAAAATAATTCATTAATTCCAAACTTAAATTTACTATTTAAATGCACTTGTGCTTAGTACAGCCTTTCTGTAATTGAGTTGTTGTATATCAATTAATTTGTAAGTTATCTTCATCCATTAGAAAGGCTTCTATAGATGATACATACTGCAAGTGGTCCATTACCCGTACAGCAGCAGTCTTGATAGCCAGTTTTATTACTATGTCAGAAATACTTCACAAGTTCCTAAGTGCCAACAATGTGCTACTAGATACATTATAAAACAGATAAGACAAGTTACTGTTCAAAAAATGTCATATACATTATTCTCACAGGCTGATTCAAAGGCTTTTATATGTTGGTTACTTATTGGTATGAAAGTACTTGGTTTTCTTAAAGTGCTTTCCTCACCAATATTAATCACTAAATAAAATTTTTAAGTTCAAAGTTCATGTAAACAGCTTCAGTTCAATTAGTACATCAACAATATTGCTGTTACATCCAGGCACAAAAGACGGTTCTTTATTCAAAATTGACAATTCATCCGAAGTCAAATGTAATTAGAAATGTCGATCTCTAACTCTCTTACTGAACTTGTTTCACTTGATTTCTCCTTGGTGGACCTGGATGGTTTCTGCATCTGCTGTTTCTTGTATTTCTTCCTTTTTCTCTAGTTCTGCAGTGTTCTTTCCTGAGAAGAAGAGGCGCATCTCACAGTAGTTGTGAAAAATCCAAAGGGCGCAGAGCCCATACTTAATTCACATACACAATTGGAATGTCTGTCCTTATTACTTGGCTCCAAAATGGTGCTTCCTGGTGTGTATTAGCAAATACACTAAGAATGATGTGTCCGACAAAGGGGATATTTACAGCTAAAGGCTCTTTGCCATATTCCTTAGTGTTTCTTATTTTGGAGTTTTCCTCCCTTTCTGGAGTTGGTTGCGTGCTTTGAGGTGGATACTGTTTTCATATTTTATTAGTACTTCAGCCAAAAGAAAACATTCCCCTTTCTGAAATCATTCCAGTCTCTCTTCAATTTCTTCAAAGATTTTTTGCTTGAAAACAATCACATGCATTATCATTTCTTAGAACTCATGTATGCTAGCCCCACCACTTTCTTTCAGAGAGTTTTATACTTTCTTGAATTCATCTAGCAGGCCCTCCTCTTTTGGTTTAAAGAACTCCAATAGCAATCCTATATATGTATATATCTTACTAAATTGTAAGTTAAGTAGCTGCCGCTTCTTCAGTAGCTCCAGTTATTGCATCCCACATGTGGACATTTTAAGCATTCTTAGACCTCTTTGTACAATTTCATATTTCAAATAGGCCTCAAATCTGCATTGCTTCCACTATAAGCATTTATTTTATTGCAGCTTACATTCTAAATATTTTAAACATAACTGCCCACTGTCAGTGCTTATCTCATTCTCTTCTTCAAGCTGCATGTTATTTAAAAGGCGATTCGTTTGCAATAATAACAGTTTATTTAGCTTACTCATCCTTTGCTACATATTATGTGATTGTGAAAACAAACTGAAGATATAGCTCCACTATCAACATCCATTTTCTGTGAGCACCTATATGGAAATGGAGACAGACAAAACAGCGGGAATGAGAGATGATGAAATCTGAGCTAATTCACAAGAAACAAGACCAAAGAAAGCAAGGAAACACTCAAGATGCTACAAAAAAACTTTTAATACCACAAGCTTTATACACAATTAAAAGTTTTTGCTAAAAGAGCTTTATAAAGTGTCACATTTATTTCATATGCTAAACAAATTTATACAATTATGTAAGAACTTATGCAGCAGTGTATAATTCAACCAACTATATTGCATATATTATTATCGAAAAATCTACAGAAAACATCGACTAAAACATTTTAAAATACCATAAAGAATATATACAAAAATATATGTGCATCTAACAAGGTAAGTTGTCTTACATCACATAGTTGTTTGTTTCATTAGCCAAATGCCTGAACTATGACAATGGAGTGAAGTAACTGTGATATTACAGTACATTGCAGTATTTGATAGCTACCTTGCATTTGTTTTGTGAATCAGCATGTATGGTCTTTTTCTGTGTTTATTTTTCAGTGTGTTATAGACTGAGCAAACATTAAACATTGTCTCATTTACATTTTGGAGACGTGTTACTACAGTTAACCAAAAGGATTGACTCTTACTCTTGTAAATGTTTTCTGTACTACTGCTACAACTTTCTTACATAGATTTGTCCATATTTTATTTGAAGCTGCAATGTGAAATTACTGCTGCAATGATCTGTCGAAGAGAGTTTCTCTGTGTTTCTCAAGTGGCTATGTGGTAAACGTTGCGGCATTAGTTGAATTAAAAGGATTACAACTTTGGCAAACATAGTTACTCCAATGCCTGAATGCTTGCTGCCAATAATATCCTAGGCAATGGTAAGGCATGAGCAGTGCCTGAACCCTGTGTTGTATAATACGGAACCAATATCATTGAATAGTATTTCTAATTTCCTGTAAATCATTCTGATGTAATCTTATAGCAGTCTGTTTGTGTTTTTCGGCTTTTCTCAGTTAGGGGTCACCACAGCGGAACTCTGGTCCGCTAATGATTGGCAGTAGATTTTTATGTACCGGCTTGCCAGGCCTGACGCACAACCTTCAACGAAGGTACGCCCATTCACGCATGTCTCCATGCAGAAGATGCTGAGAATCGAACCGAACTGCGTCTTACTGTGAGGTGACAGTACTTCCCTTAATTTAGCATTTTTTTTCCTACTGCTTCTAGCTGAAGATAATCATCAATTGTTAGAACAGCATGGCACAGACTACATGCTATATTAAGTGCACTTCCCCAGAGGCATTACATACACTCTATCCATATCTCTCGATTGTCCAGATTTTTGTCTTATATTTTTGATCTGTTCCACATAAAATTTGTAGTTTCCTGGTAAATCTTTAAGGATTGAAGTCATTGAATAATGACGGACACTTGACTTTCAGCACACCCTTCAGAAAAATGCATGCTAATGCAACCCTAATTATTATAGCAACTTTTTATGTTTCATAGAGCAAAAGTTAAAATATGTCCCTAATTTTTGGCCCTTTGTCCCCTCATTTTTGGCTTTGACCAGATTTAGGTTCATAGATTCATAGGTAGGTACTAGGCTATTGGCCCTAGGGCCTATATAAGCCTAGCCAAATGATACCCTGGCTTTTGCCACCCAAGAAAATTATTTTCCTGTGCCCCTGTCAAGCAGAGCCACAAAAGTGATCCCCGGGGTGAATTTCCTATCTCCCGTCCAATCATCAAGATTTTTCTTGAAGACTGCTTATGAGGAGCTTTGTTTGATATAGATAGGTAGTTTGTTCCAGAATATGGGTAGTCTCTGGGAGGAATCTATCCCTCCAGCATGTTCTGTTTATTGTAGTGACAAGGTTTAGGTCCCTAGAGCATGTAGCTCGGAGAGATGGGGATTTCTTTAAGTGGAGCATGTCCAACAGCTCTGGGTTTGACATAGCTTTGTATGTTAGGCAGAGATTTCCTCTGAGTAGGCGATATGCGACAGAGTAAAGCTGGAGTTTTTTGAGACGGTCTCTGTAGGGCATCTGTTTGAGGCTGGTAATCCTCTTTGTGAGGTATTTCTGCAGCCTTTCCAGTTGTTGTAGATGTCTTGTGAGGTACATACCAAAAGGGGCATTGTACTCTATAATGGGTCTAATGAGTGATGAGTAGAGGGGAATGATGACCTCTTTCTTCCTGGATGAGAAACCTTTTGTGATTAGGTGTGCCACGTAGAAGGATTTCCTGACTACTGTGGTGATGTGATTATCAAAGCAGAGACTACTGTCCACCTGTGTCCCAAGGTCTCTTATCACACTTTCAGTGTTAAGTAGACTATCGCCTATATGGTAGTTCATGGGTACAGAGGTTTTACCAAAAGGGATGACAATGCACTTTTTGGCATTGAGCTTGAGGACATGGCTTTGCCACCAGGCATCTGTCTCAGTGAGGCCCATTTGTAGGATGTCCACATCATTAGGAGTTTTGATTATGGCTCCTAGTTTGCAGTCATCTGATAACTTTGTTAGCCAAATACCTTCTGTGTTAGCCTGTACTTCAGAGAAGTAGATACCAAACAGGAGAGGACCCAGGACTGAACCCTGTGGTACTCCACTTGTCACTTTTCTGTAGTTGGATTTAGAGTCTGCTACTTTCACAGTGTGGGTTCTGCAGTGAGCAAGTTGGCAACCCATCTTGTGACATATGGATTTATACCTAGTTTAGTGAGTTTATCTATAATTCCAGAGTGGGGGATGGTGTCGAAAGCCTTGGCGAGATTTAGATATGCTGTATGAACCACCTTACCATCATCTACGGCTTTGGTGACTGCTTCAAAGAGGTCTATCAGGTTTAGGAGACATGATCTGCCTTTTACAAACTCGAAATGGGTAGGGTCCAGAGCTTGGAGATTACCAATGTCATTGTTTCCAAGTTCCATGATGATACGTTCCATAGCCTTGCAGACCAGGCTCATCAGGCTGATGGGGCAGTAGTTCCTAGGGTCCGTGGTGGCTCCCCATTTGTTGAGTGGGATAACCATTGCTGTGTGCCATTCAGTAGGCACAAAGCCCGAGGTGAGGCTATGATTGAACACTGTACTTAGGTGGAGTGCCAGTTCATTCTGTAGTTTGTGTAGAATGCAGCCTGGGATGTTGTCAGGTCCCATGGATGCTGTGTTCTTGGCTTTGGAGACTGTGTTTTTTACCTGTGCAGCTGTAATTACAGGAACTTGGCATTCCTCCGGTATAGAGATTGGCCCTTTAGGGAGTGAGAGAGGGATAAAGTTAGCACTGAATCTATCTGCCAGGATGTTGGCAATATCAGTTGGTTCTGTATATTTAGTGCCATTGTGCTGTAACTCAGAGCAGATCTGAGTGTTGCCATTGAGATTCTTGACATAGCTATAGAATGCTTTGTGGTTGTCTTTAGAATCAGTGGCAATTTTGTTTTCATAACTAGCTTTGGAGGATTTTATGAGGGATCTCAGCTTCTTACTGAGGCTGACCACCTCCAATAATGACATTTTACTCTTTTTTGCAACAGTTTCTTTCTTCTGTTGTAGAGTTTGTTTATGGCAGGGGACCACCAGATTGGCTTCCTTTTTTTGGAGGATAGCATCTTGGTTCTGTTACGGATTGCATAATCCATGCACTTCTGTAAGTGTTTTTAAAGTGCATTTGTATAGGATTCAGCAGTCATACCTCTATTTTCCATCAGCATGGGTGTCGTGAAGTTTGCCACTTCTGTCTTAAGAAGCATGAAGTTGGCTTTGGAGAAATTTTTTATGGTGGTTTCCCTAATGGGGGTGGGGGTGGGATGTGGATGTCTAGGGTGATTAGCTTGTGGTTGGATCTGACCAATGAGGAACTGAACTCTGGTGTGGAACACCATTGCCCAAGTTGGTAATGACCAGGTCTAGGATATTGCTGCCCCTGGTGGGGATGTGGATAAGGTGATCCAAGGCACTGGAATTTATGAATTCCAGAAAACGTTGAGAAAAAGAGTTGGTGCATGAGTGGTTTTCCCAGTTAATGGTGGTGTAGTTGAAATTGCCCATTATTAGGGTGTTAGGTTGTAGCCTAATATTTTCCAGTGTATCAAGAAATGAGGAGTGGGAATCCTGGGGCATGGTGGGGGATCTGTAGCAAGCTACAATTTGGATTGCAGTCTTGCCCAGAGTTAGTTGCACTTGGATAATCTCGGATGCATTATGCTGAGCAACTAGCCTGGAGGTGTAGATATCCTTAATGAATATGGACATGCCTGTGTTTCAGTCCAGGTTAGGTGGCCGAAAGGTGTGGTATGAATTATAGCCTGGTAATGCAGGGGTGCTCTCTGGAGCCTTGAACCAGGTCTGTGTCACTGCATAGATGTCGATGTTCTCCATTTTAAGGAGTGCCTCGAGTGAGTGCATTTTGTGGTTTAGACTTCTAGCATTAAGTAGAATTACCCTCAGATTTTGCTTGATTGTACCTTTTACAATGGTGAATTTGTCAATTGAACCTTGCCTAAAAAAGGCTCTATAGGGTTTTCAATAGCCTTAGCCAGCATCCGAAATCCCAAGGGCGACAGGTGCAGGCCAACTCTGGCAAAGCATCGTGGTTTGTCGATCATGTCATCCCAGGCAGACAGATACTGGATCCCCTTTGAATGACACCAGAAGCTTAGCTAATTGTTGAAGTCAATCATTTTGCCCTTGTACTGTGGTATCATTCTGGGTAATGGCAGGATGCTACTTAGGGCTAGGGTCATACCTGCCTGGGCTACAAGATCGGGCAGCTCCTCCATGTCTCTTTTCATGTAGTCCAGGGAGGTACGTCTCAGGTCATTCACACCAACATGGACAATGACAGAGTCATATTTGTACTTGTTGTGGAGTGACCTGAGTGCGTGCATTATGTGGCAGATCCTGGCACCTGACAGACAGCTGACAGTAACTTTCTCCTTGTTTAGCATGGGGAGTGGAACATCAGTGTGCCTGACTATAGAGTCACCTATGACTAGAGTGTTGGGTACGTTGTTATGCCTTATGGGCTGTGGTTGAGTGGCACACTGAGTTTGTGGGCTATGTGTCATTTGGTTTGTGTTGGGGGGGTGGAGGTTGCTTGCGTTTCTGCTTTGGAGGTCCCTGTTGCTTGGGTAGATTTTTATTGAGAGCCTCCGAATGTAAGTGTGTGTTTTGTGTTTCTATGAGTGTGTTTTGTGGTGTATGTTTTGAGAGACTATGTGATGAGTGTGGTGTGGTACAAGTGTTTACCTTCTCCTCTTGACTGTCTAGTTCAGTCTTGGGTGAAGAGAGCTTTGCTTCCAGTTTGGCTATATAAGTGCATCTCTCACAGGTTGTAGTGTTGGGTGGTAGGAGGAGAGGGTTGTCTGTGTACATGAGGCAATTGCTGCATTGCCCCAAGATGCCCAGATTCATCAGGTAGACAGGAGAAAACACTGGGAGCTGACCCTTAGACATGCCTGGATAGGTGCTTATTTATTAAGTACTAAAACTGTTTTCCTCTAGACAAGAGAGGAAAGTTGAGTGTTGTAGTAATTTGTAGCTTATTTAGTACTTGCAATGAGTTCTGAAAAAGTGCTGAGCTAAAAAAAAACAGATTTGAGTGCTGAAACTAGAAAATTGGCTAGTTCTAAGAAACAAAATTAAGCTAGAAGGCTTCCCTCCAACACAGAAAGGCTTGGGGACTCAGAAGCTTACAAACACTCCTGCATACAGCAAATCTGTATCTGGACTAGATGACTTACAGGAAAGGCAGGAAACAAGCTTAGAAATTTTGTTTTTTGGTAAAGTGGAAAGGAGGAGCAGAAACTAAGTGGGTAACTTAGTCTTCTCAAATGTTCTCCCTGAATTAGGTAGAATTTCTTTGCTAAGAGGTTGAGCAGTATGACTGCATCTAACTGTATGTGTGGAAAGACTACTGATCATTATACAATAATCTTAACTAACTATAAAGCTGCAAACTGTTTTAATATGCTGCAACTAAACTGCACTGTAAAATTCCATAATCACACTAACATGACATTCTTTACACTGTATGGCAGCACATCTGTGGGCAGTCTAATTGTAATAGTGCAAATGAAATAATCCTAGACAGCTGTAAAGCTGAAAACTCTTTTGATGCACTTTAACCTGAATGTATGGTAAAATATCACACCAGCAGAGCAAAAGCACTCACTCACAAATAACCCCAAACTGACCCAACAACAAATTAATAATGATGCAGGCTTCCTGAGAGAAGAAAGAGAAGTTTAGTTACTTTGTTTCCCTTCAGTCTGTATCTCTTTATTACAACTGTTGATTTGTTGATAGACATTACAAACTTTTAACTGTCTATTCATACTTTCCTGGAGTGCATCATAATAGCAAGGAAGAAATAAAAAAAAGCTTGGATTTTTGGAAGTGCGTTTCAGATTGTCGTTCTATTACTGACAGCTCAGTAGGTGTTTTCAGTTTGTAGTCTGACTCTGTATGATCAAATTGTGCCAGTACATAGCAGTCCCAGTACTAGTGAAACTAGTAAACTGAAAGGCTATATAGATCTGGATACTGATGAAATTTCAATATGAGTGGAAGTTAATCTGTCTGTGTAATGTGTGGACACAAACTACTGTAGTGTGTAGTGTCGTAGTAATATATCTTTTCTTTGTAAGTAAGCAACTGTAGGATTAGGAGAACACTCATATTGGTATAATGCAAAAACATAACTTGATTAATATGATATATAGCAACCTCATACATAAAAACAGAAATTAGTAGAAATTGTGAGTCAAATTTCAATGTATGCATAAAATTGTGAGTGCTACTGCATTAAGAAGTAGGTAATGATGGCCATATAGATGCTGGAAGTTGAAGTGTTTGCATGTAAACATAAATGTTTGCTAGCTCTTAAAACCACTAACAAAATTTATTTTGTAGTCCTTCTATACAACTGCCTAAGGGCTGTCAGAGGAGTTGTAAGACTGGTGTGCAACTCACTGCTATTTTCTTTCTAAATCTTTTTTCTTTCACTGTCACATTTTAAGTGCCTTAGATTTAATCAACTTTAGATCTAATCTATGTTTTTTTTTTCTCTTTCTTAACTTTATACTAACCCAAAACCAACTTCTATTACCTCTTGCACCATAATCACCTGAAGTAACAGATATGCCAGAGTATGAGTGCAGACGTTTATTCTTTATCAGCTGCACTCATGCAGACATGAGAGACAGAAACAGCCACCCAATATTAGCTAATTTGTATGCTATTTTGAAAATGTTTCCATGTACTGTGGGCAGATATTGCTAAAGAATCTTGTAAAGTACTAGAATTCAATAGATATTGTATAGCGCTAAAGGACACTACATTAATATAGTTTTGGAAATAACATATTAATATTAATAGCTGTCTTTAAGGATATAATTTGAACCTGAACAATTGCAACTGCATCCTGAAAGCAACATGTTTTCATGTCAAAAATCCTCTCCTCTCAAAATATGTAAAACTGTATCCCAATCTATTTCACCCATCAGTCCACATCTCTCACACACCAACATAGCTATATGTCTCTCAATGTTCCACATTTTCCTCATGTTTAAGATTACTTCCAACATTCCATGAACCACAGTTTTTCTCTCAATTATAAAATAGTTTTGTTGAAAAACACTCACCTGTTATTATTCCTGGAAAACATTTCACTGATTATCTCTACAACAAAAGAAGCCAACCTGAGAGAGCAGACCCCAATCCATTTACCCTTGCAACATTCATTTTTACTTTGTTCCCCTACCCTACCCCCGATTCCCAACCACCTCACTTCATCTATACTTGTATACCTAAAGCTCCACATTCTTTCTTTTTGACCTGTAAAATGCAAAAAATGCAGCCAGTTTAGCTACATACCTCCCATTATCTTACTTCCTTTTCATTCAACTCACTTCTCCTCCAAATCTACTGTCTCCTCTCATGTTGTCATTCCCTTTCCTGTTACCCCCATAGTGCTACTGACCTTTGTCTGTTTCATTTATTTTCCTTCTTACTTACTGGATATTTCCCATTAACCAAATCTCCTCTCTACACACCATCCTCATTTAAATTCTCCTACTAAGCCTATTCGCCCTCTCCCCCCTTTTCATTCCTATCCTTCTGTAAACCTATAAAAATCTATTTCTACCATATCTTCATAACTGTACTACAATTTCCGTTCCCAATATACCACTCTATCTCATTTGACTACTCCAACTCTCTCTACTAAGTATCACAGTTTAATGGTCATCACTAGTCATGTAACCTACAATATCAATAAGTTGCTAATTCAACCTTATCTCTCTCTCCTCTGTAGTCCCATATCATCACAAGGCTACCAGTTTAATCAGCCTAGTACCTATCTTAGCCACTCATAGTCCTGCTACAAAACACTCTCACTGTTCTATCCCTTATACTACTGACATCTGCTTATGTTATCAGCCATTCCACATCATCAACCAGCATTTTGTTGCCTACCATACCCAGGACCTAAATTCAACCCAAAGCACTGTAATCAAACTTAAATAATAGCTTTTATATCCACCCCTTTGGAAATAAATGCTAATGGTTTAGCCGCATATACCATATGCTAGGATCAATGTATAAAATCAAATGTAAATGGCTCTTTTAGGTTCATCACTGAATACCATCTCAAAAATGAAATGAGGCCGTGCACCCTAATCCAGGTCCAAACACCTGCCAGATAACTGTTTTATCTACCCAAACCTTCACCTTTTTCACCATAATGGGTCTATATTCCCTTATCAAATGATGAAAACAGCGAACGCTCTTTCATCGAACTGAAGAGGTCGAAACCCCTAAACAGCGAAGTCACAAACCATCGATGTTTACATGAAAATGGGCGTAACTTTGTTGAAGATTGTGCATCAGGGCCAGCAACTCGGCATGTAAAAATCTACTGCCAATCATTAGCGGACCGGAGTTCTGCTGTGGTGACCCCTAACCGGGAAAAGCTGAAAGACACAACAACATATATGTGTGTATATATATATATATATATATATATATATATATATATATATATATATATATATATATATAGTTTTATATGGACCATACCTTAAATTACCTTACCTTAGCTATGTTTACATTTAGTCATTTAGTGTTCCATAGCAATGCACAGAAAGTACAATTGTGTACACTTACCATAAATGCAGATGTTCAAATGTATTCACTGTTGCAGTCATTACATTTGGGGTATCTGCTTGCAGGTTGCCCTCAGTCGGTCTGATTAACAAAGTCTTGGGTCCTGCATCAGTTGCTGTCCCTTCTTCCATGACGTCAGGTCGTCAGGGGTATAAAACATGCAGCCGATGCCATTACATCAGTTTTTCTTGCCCCAGATGTTAGGTGCCCCCAATGGGAAGCAATTAAACATAAAAGCACAAAGATATACCTCCAACAAAAAAGTAAATGCACCAAAAAGGCTTTTAAGCATAGTAAAGGAAAGTAGAGGTATAACCAAAAGAAGTTAGGGGGCTGGAGGGAGGGTAACCAGGACTGCAACAGTGAATACACTCAAACATCTACATTTATGGTAAGTGTACACAACTGTACTATGTTCTTTGTGTTTCACTGTTGCAGTCATTGCATTTGGGTAGATTCCCAAAGCTATGGTTGGGAGGAGGAGTTTAGATAGCATTAGGGCCAGCTATAAGGCCCTGCAAGACTGCAATGGCAAAGCCAGCTCTGGATTTAGAGAAAATTGGCAAATGATAATGTTTGGTGAAAGTATGTACAGAACTCCAGGTAGCAGCTTCTAGG
Organism: Protopterus annectens; assembly: GCF_019279795.1. Classification (NCBI taxonomy): domain Eukaryota; kingdom Metazoa; phylum Chordata; order Ceratodontiformes; family Protopteridae; genus Protopterus; species Protopterus annectens. The sequence goes on from NC_056737.1 coordinate 1,892,323,935, forward strand.
TTGTCCCAGGTAGGGACACATCTGAGAAAGGCTGTGGAGGTAAATGCAGCCCTGGTTGAGTGAGATCTGATCCCTTGGGGATAGGTTTTCCACGGTGCTTATAGCAGAAATGAATGCAACGGCTTATCCATTTAGAAATGGTTTACTTTGAAATAGCCTTCCCCTCTGCCCCTGCAGCAAAAGCTACCGGCAGTTGTTCAGATTTCCTTTGAGGTTTAGTCCTGTCCAAGTAGAATCTACGTTGTCTGTGCACATCTAAGTAATGCAGTATCCATTCCCTGTTATTCTGTGCATTGAGAAAGAAGGTTGACAAATGAATGGACTGATTAAGAGCCACATTGGATACCACCTTGGGCATGAAGGATGGATTGGTTCTGAGGGTCACCCTGTATGCATGAAAGATGATGAAAGGCTCCACTGCCATAAGGGCCTGTAATTCAGATACCCTTCTAGCTGAAGTGATTGCTAAAAGGAAAGCTGTTTTCCAAGAAAGAAATTTTAAGTCTGCATTAGCAGCTGGCTTGAAAGGAGGTAGAGTGAGTTTCTCACAAGAAAAAGTTAAGGTCCCAGGCTGGTGTTGGAGCTCTTCTGGGTGGTCTCAAATTTTTGATCCCTCTGAGGAACTGCTTGAACAGTGGATGAGAGAAGAGGAGAGGTTCTGTGTTATAATGAGCTGAAATGGCTGATGCATTGATTTTGATGGAGGAAAAAGACAGGCCCTTTTGAAGCATCTCAGTTAAGTATTGTAAAATCTGAAGTAAATTGGATGCTGCTGTGCTCATCCCTTGAGATTGGTTCCAGGCACAGAATCTTTTCCATTTTTCAGCATAAGATTTTCTAGTACTAGGCCTCCTTACCTCTAAGATGATATCCATCACAGGTTTGCTGAGGGATGGTAAAGAAGAGATTAAGTAATTAGCCAGGTTGCAAGGTTCAGTGTTGGAAGCTGAGGGTGCAGAATCTGGTTCTCCTGCTGAGACAGCAGGGAAGGAGTCTGAGGCAGGTGCCATGGAGATAACCATGACACACTGCACAGGAGGGGGTACCAGTGTTGGTGTGGCCAGTCTGGAGCAATCAAAATCATCCTTGGTTTGTCCTGTTTGGCTTTTATTAGTACTTTGGAGAGCAGAGGCAGAGGGGGGAAGGCATAGACTGATAGGTTTTTCCAGCTGAAGGACAGAGCTTCCACTTTCCAGGTTTGTTTGTGGGGTGTCCTTGTGCAAAATTTGCCCAATTGGTAGTTCTGGGGAAGAGGCAAACAGGTCTATATCTGGGCTCCCCCATTTGCTTGTCAACATGTTGAAAATCCTTGGTTCCAGCTTCCACTCATGTGGGTCCATGAGGTTTTTGCTTAGTCTGTCTGCCAGTGTATTTAATTTTCCTGGCAGGAATTGAGCTTGTTGGTGCACTTGGTAGCTCAAGGCTGTGTTCCACAATGCCATGGCTTGTCTGCAGAGGGGTTAAGAATGTGTACCCCCCTGCTTGTTTATGTACCACATAACAGTTGTATTGTCCATCTTTACCATTAGTTGTCCTAGAAGAATGTGGTCCTTGAAGGCTGTCAGAGCATTCTGTACAGCTAACATTTCTTTTTGATTGATATGCAGGTGCATTTGACTGGATTCCATTTGCCTGAATGCACTTCCCTGCCAGGTGAGCCCCCCATGCATAGTCTGATGCATCTGTTGTTAGGGTTTGGGTGGCAGGGGGTGGTGTAAAAGGTAGTCCCTTGTTTTGGTGGCAGGCCTCTGCCCACCAAAGGAATTCTAGGCGTAGGCAAGGTATGATAGGAATCATTGTTTCTAGGTCTTGAGAATGTTGACACTACAGGCTTTTAAGATACCACTGTAGTTTCCTCATATGCAGTCCTGCGTATGGAATTAGAAGAATGCAGGAGGCCATGAACCCCAAGGCTTGCATTATTTGTCTTGCAGATAGCAGAGTTGTTGTGGCCACTTGTTTGAAGTAGGTTGTCAAATTAATTTGCTTTTCTGGCATGAGTTAAGCCATCTGGGAAGTTGTATTCAAGCTTGCTCCCAGGAATATAATTTGTTGACAGGGTACCAGGTGTGATTTCTTTTAATTTATGGTGTAGCCCAGACAGGTTAGAACCCTTTTTACAAAGGCAAGATGATTCAAAGTATGTCCTGGCTTTCTGCCTGAATTAGACAATCATCCAGGTATGGGTATATTTGAATATTGTTTTGCCTGCAAAATGTAATAACTGGAGCTAGGCACTTTGTGAATACCCTGGGTACAGTAGATAAGCCAAAGGGCAGTGCAGAGAACTGACAGTGCTTGTAGCCTGCTTTGAAGCATAGGTATCTTCTGCAAGATTCCCTGATTGGGATGTGCAGGTATGCTTCTTTTAAAACTAGTGTTTACAACCAGGCATCTTTGCCTAGCATAGGAAGGAATTGGTGAAGAGTCAGCATCTTGCATTTTGGAATCTCCAAAAAGGTGTTTAGAGTAGACAGGTCCAGGATAGGACGCCATGAATTGTCTTTTCTGGGTACCAGGAAAAGTCTCGAGTAGAAACCTTGTCCCTTTTCCTCTTCTGGTACCAGTTGAATAGCCCCCATGTTTAAGAGAGAAAGTACTTGTTTTGGGGCCTCTGCCCACTGATTTGGGGGTAGGTCTGGCCACCCATTTGGTCTTGGCAATGTGTGGAAATGAAATGTGTATTGCTGGGACACTATATTTAAAACCCATTTGTCCTTGGTAATGAGTTCCCAATTCTTTGCATGAAGAGCAATCTTTCCCCTCAAAGGGGCAGTCAGATGATAAGTGCTTGGAAATTTTAAAAGAAAGTCATTGAGACAGTTTACCATAGAGGGGGGTCTTATTATTCCCAGACTTGGAAGTGGAGGCCCCCCACTGCTTAGTTCTGTGAGTCCCCTGGGACTGAAACCTGGGGTTTTTGCTGTGTCTAGGTTTGGCTTGAGAAGACCTGGAAGGGGCTGGAAAGGACCAATTCTTAGAGGGCCAGTGCCTACTAAATCTAGGAGGCTGAACTTGTAAAAAATCTTTAACAGTTTGCATAGATTTAGCTTTATCTTCCATCATTTTAAGAACTTCCTCAGCCTTGTTGCCAAACAGGTTGTCCTGATTTAAAGGAGCATCCAACAATTTAGCTTTAACATGATCAGGCAAAGATTGCTCCTTAAGCCAAGCATGCCTTCTGAGCACAGACCCATTAACAGCAGCCCTGCAAGAGGCCTCTAATGAAGCAAAACCGCATTGCAAAGTATGTTTTCCAACTTGTTCGGCAGAATGCATTAAATCCTGTAATTCTTTATTTTCCACACAGTCAGGAATCAACATCATTTTCTGTTTAAGCAGTCCAATAACATGTTGCTTATATTTTAACATATGAAACTGGCAGTTTAAAGTCCTAATGGCCAAGATTGCAGAAGTGTAAACCTTCTTACTCCATCTATCCAGTGCCCTGGAGTCTCTATCAGAAGGTGTAGGATTTGTAGCAGTAGAAGCCTTAATGCCCTTGGGCCCCTGGGGAATAGTCTCTGGATCTGCAATAGGATTTTTGAAAAGGAACTTGTGAGACTCAGGGAACCTGTAGTATCAATTTTCTGGGAGCAGGAAGCAGGGAATCAGGGACCAAACTAGATTCCGAGAAAGCATCATCAACAATGTCTAGTACAGGAGGAATAGCTAAAGGCCTATGCTGAGATAGGAGAAGGAAATCCCTAAGCATCTTTTTTGAATCAGAAAAATCCTGGCTTTCAAACTGGAAATGCTCCCTTAGAGTATGTAAGGTTTCCCCAAAAGAAAAGTCTTCAGGAGGGGATGCAGAGGGAATAGAGTCCTCTGCATCAGAATCCTCATAAGTAGGTAAGGACAAATCCAGATCATCAGAAGAGTCAGAAAAAACAGAATCCTGATCAGAAGATTCATAACCAACTTCAGTCCTAGGCCTCTTAGAAGGGGGGGGGGGGGTTGGCTACCCATGATTAGAGTTATTAGATCTTCAGCCATTCTGGTAATTTGTTTTTTAGGCATAGAGGCCTGAGCATGTGGCCTGGGTGTCGGTATTTTAGACATGGATTGAGATTTAGGCTTAAGTAATGAAGGAGGCATTGATTTAATATGCAAGTCCATAGGTCTGAATACACCCTCAGAAGCTGGTTCCTACACAGCGGCTCTGGACCCATCCAAGGTAGAGACAGCAGCGGGTTTCATAGTTGAAGCAACTCGCAGCATACCGGACTCTGATTGGGTCTCAGTAGAGGCCTGTGAATCAGAAGTAACGGGTATCAGGGGCTGCGAAAGAGCCTCACTGTGTACCAGCGAAGTGGCGACTGGCTTAGGAGAAGCGTCAGCGGCAGTTTTGGACCTCAGCAGCCTGTCTCTGTCTTTATCTTTGCATTTTTTCAGAATCCCGGTAGTCGGATGGCTAACCGACGACATTTCTGGATAATTAAACTAAGAACCGAAATATTTAGATGCAAAAATATACCGACAACAGATAGTGCGCTGATTAAATAAAGCACAAAACCCCCAGGCATGTTTACTTATGGCCACTGTGTAGTTTACCAACACATTTTAAGCTGCAGTCCTTCCCACATTGCAACTACAAAGTTATTTTTATGTAGCATATGTACTGCCACATGGAGTGAGTGGTATATGCAGCTATATGCAAAAGATGTAACCAGTTATACATTGGTAAAACTAGCAGAAGACTTTCTGACAGATCTAAGGAACACCTGGCAGCTATCCGCAAAAAGGATAGCACTAATGCACTAGGAAACCACAGCAGCAAATGTATGAATTTCTCTGGGTTTCAATTCTTGGTATTGGAAAAGCTGGATTAATTTTTTGGTAACTGCAACGGGCTGCTGGAAATGAAGGAACTTAAATGGCAGCTCCTGCTGTGAGCTGACTCAGCCCCTGGTCTCAAAGAACATATTAATATTAAATGTGCGCTGTGTTGGCTACGTTAAAAACAGAGTGGCTTTGTTTTGTTTGGTTGCAAGACTACTCAAGGGGAACAGGGATTTTGCTAGATGAATAACACACTGAGTTTTGGACTTCTAGAGATTTCCTGGGTTGCTTTGACAGTTTAAATATTGGATTTCAGCCCTAGTGCTTATTTGGTTTCAGTGATTCCCCTATACTGTTATTTCTGAATATCTTAAATTATTATTGTCCTTTATTTATTTATTTAATTTAATTTAATTTGATTAGTTAATTAAGTCACGATGATAATGTACCTTTTAATGCTGACATTTCTTGGTAATCACAGCATTTTTTATGAGTTGGGTTATTCTATTGCTGAGTCTTATGATTGGCCCTTTGACATTCTATCTCTTAATGACAGGTTAGTATTTTTTTGAATTACAGAATATCAAGTGTGTACAACTGATTACACTGCATTTATGTATTTGATGTTAAGTTGTCAATCTCGCCTTCATTCTTGCTCGGCTCCGACTCGACCTATACTAAAGCTCGAGAGCTGATTTTACCGGCTCAAGGTACCCTATATCCCATAATGCTAGGCGCCAATTACCCAGATCTCGTTTGCCGCTTTCGCTAGCGAGGTGCTTTTTTTTACCGGCTCTACAAGTCAGTGAAAATTGTCAATTTTTTTCAGGATTTCTCTCCCACTTTTTCAGTAGATTAGTTACTTAGACCCCCCTTAGTATACCACTATTCCGTGGGTCCTCCCATTAATCCTATAATCCCTAGAGTTTATCCTTCCCTTTTGAAGGTCAGGCCTTAGGCCTTTCTGTTTTTTTCTTAGTTTCCCTTTTGGGACAGTTATTTTTTGTTTGTCTGGGTTATCCTTGACCTTTAATTGTTCATGTGTGAGCGTGTGTGTGTCTAGACCTTCCCTTAGGAATTTATCTTTCCTTCGACAGCTTAATGACTAAAGACACTAAGGTCTCAGGCTTCAAGAAGTGTGACTCGTGCTGTCAGAAAATGTCGCTGACAGACGGTCACACTTCTTGTGTTTACTGCCTGGGACCCCTGCACCTGCAGGACTCTTGTTCTGTCTGCCATGCATTCAGTCCAAGAGTCCTGCAGGAGCGCAGGAATAAGTTGATTTTGAGGGGCTTATTAAAGCCCGAAGGTTCCCCGGCCAAGCCCTTGCCGGGGAAACCTTCAAAGCCATCCAAACCGTCGGCTCCATGCTCCAAGCCTTCGGCTGGTGGCTCACCGACTGCTTCCGGCTGGAGCCGATACTGCTATGTCGCAGTCTTCTACATCGGCTCCGGCTGGAGCCAATGCTTCCAAGATCTTGTCTTCCAAATCGGCTCCGGCTGGAGCCGATGTGACTACGACTCCATCGGCACCGTTAGTGGTCTCGGTGCCATCTTCCAGCCATAAGAGATCACGGTCTCCATCCCTGGAGTCCATTCACTTGGCTCCGAGATCGCCCTTGCTCTTGGAGCAGAGCCATCGGAGCCATTCCTCTCGGTCTTCCAGGCTATCGGACCATGACCTCGAGTGGGTGGTTAGCAGACTCCTAAAGTCTCAGGCACTAGCCCAAATGCTTCGTAGCCCTTCTCAACAGACAGTGGCTATACCCATACCATCTTCGATTCCTCCTCTGACTCTACCCCTGAGCTCGGAGCTTCTCGGAGCCGTGACCATCGAGACGTCGGAGCAAATACCTCCTCCTTCGGCTATGTCGTCTGCTCAGATCTCTTCCACGGTCCCTTCCTTGGAAGGATCCAGGCGCTTGGACTTCCACATCAGCTCCGAGGGGGCGAGTGGCATCGGACCCTTGTCCTACCCCATTCTCCCTCTCGGAGCGTCGGCGTTGGTGAGTTTGGCCCCGACATCGGCTTTGGAGCCATCCCTCTCGGTGCCGGCTGGGGTTCCTATCTCTTTGAAGCGGGAGCCCTCTGTTCTGCCTGATAGGGGCGCCTTTGAGGTCATGAGGAGCGTACTGGCCCTGTGCCTGCTCCACGGTCGGCTCCATCAGCTCCTCCCACTGTAGTGCCTGCTGTGGTCTCTGCCCACTCTCTCGTTCCTGACCGTAGAGATCCAATGCCTCAGGTTTCCCCATTGGGAATATCCTCCTCTTCCAAGGTTTCCCCTCATCCATCAGGTGAACCCCCTCGAAAGAGGACATGTAAGAGGAAGCATGTGGACTCCCCCGAGTCCATCACATCTGATACCGACTTGGATGAGTCGGAAGTGTCCCCACGGTCCCCCTCTGAGGATGTCTCCTTTTCTGACATCCTTGAAATCCTCAAACAGAGGGGGAACTGGTCTACCCTCAATCCTTCCGAGGACGAGTTGGTTTACCTGGAGGCATTTGGTTCTCGCCCTTCCACCTCCTGGGTGTCTCTGCCCTTTGACCTCCTTATGGAAGTGGTGGCATGGAAGGCGTGGATGGCCACTGATACGATGGAACCTACCCCATGGAGGCCTTCCAAATTTATCACAGCCCCGTCAGATAAACAGTTTTTAGCTAAAGGTGTCCCAGTTGATGCCATGGTGGTGGCTGCAGCCACTAAGAAGGAACTGACTCCTTCCTCCTAATAAGGAATCTAGGACTATGGATAGGTACGGCAAGTGGATGTTCTCTTCAGTGACTTTCGCCATGCGATCGCTGAATTACTTGTGCCATTTCACCTACCTTCAAAGAGACAGTCTCAAAGAAATGAGTGATGCCCTACAGGATCCAACAGCTGCGGGATCCCAAGACAAAATCAACTCCCAGCTAGGAACCCTAAATTCGATTGGCAACTCCTCTATGCGGCTTCTTTCCTATACAGCCGACGAAACGAGTAGAGCCGCAGGCATGGGTGTGGCCTTAAGGCGTCACACCTGGATGCGGCTTTGCAACTTTGCAGACCCCTTCAAGGTGTCATTCACTAACTCCCCCTTTGATGGTTCAGCGTTGCTTGGACCTCAAGTGAAGGTACTTTGACCAGATGCGAACAGGATGGCAAGACTCTCTCTGCCGTGGGAGTCCGTTTTTCCACCCCATCTAGACCATATCCTAAGGGTCAAAAGGGTGGAAAAATGTGGTTCCGCAAATCACAGGGAGTCATGCCTGATGCAAAAGGTCAGTTCCCCCCTAGAGGCAGGGGGGTGAACAACAACAGATGCCGCCCTAGAGGCAGAGGAGGTCCCCAGAACCAGGGTAGCAGAGGGCCTCTCTCTGATAAACCCTTCCAGCATCCCTGAGCAGCTGCCCGACTGTCCACCTTCGGAGGCAGTCGGGGGAAGATTATCGCTGTACCCAAAAGCCTGGCTTTCTCTCACACAAGACAAATGGGTGCAGTCGATTATCTCCGAGGGTTACAAAATCCCTTTTATCCACACCCCAATTCAGCCAAAAGGACCCCTCCCAGACGTTCCACCCAGTCTAAGGGAACAAGCAGTACTAGAAATATCAAAACTGCTAACACAAAGAGCCATCCAGCCAGTCCCAGCAGACCAGTTAAGATCTGGAATTTACTTAAAGTTTTTTTTGGTACCAAAAAAACAGGGGACTGGAGGCCAATATTGGATTTCAGCAGACTAAACAAGTCTCTGAAAAGAACGAAGTTCCGGATGGTCACGCTACAGTCCATTCTACCCTTTCTGGGTCAGGACAAGTGGATGTGCTCAGTGGACCTTCTGGATGCGTACTATCACATCAAGATGCACAGGTGCTCCAGAAGGATTCTCCGCTTCCAGCTAGGGACCAGTCACCATCAATTCAGGGCCCTGCCCTTTGGTCTCACTACAGCCCCCCGAGTGTTCACCAAATGCATGGCAGTGGTTACGGCTCACCTGAGTCGTCAAGGATTCCAGGTGTTTCCATATCTAGACGACTGGCTCCTTATTGCCACCACCAGGCATCAGCTTCTTCTTACCAGAGATTACACCATCCAGACTTGCAAAGGGCTAGGTATCTCCATAAATTTCGAAAAGTCTGCCTTGTCATCTTGTCAGTCTATTACTTTCATAGGCGCCACTTTGGACACCGTACAGCTCTCAGCAAAGTTAACAGACCAAAGAGTTTTGGATATTCGGAATCATGTGCACATCCTCCTTCAGAGCAAGAGGATCCAGGCCAGGTTTGTCCTAAAAGTGTTAGGTCTCATGGCAGCGGCCATCACGCTACTCCCCCTTGCTCGTTTCTACATGCGGCTCCTTCAGTGGATGCTATTCTCCCAGTGGTCCTTCCAGCAGCTTCCTTTGACACACAACATCTTAATAACTCTGTCTTGCAAAAAACACCTATCCTGGTGGATGGTCTCCCCTCAAGTCCTTCAGGGCAGACCGTTTGTTCCTTCCCCCCCTGGTTGCCATGGTCACAACGGACGCCTCCCTGATCGGGTGGGGTGGGGCATTTTCAGGGCAGGATGGTCCAGGGCACATGGCAATCTCTCGAATGCCACCTGCACATAAATGTCCTGGAGATGAGAGCAGTGCTTTTGGCATTGCAAGCCCTCCAAGACTCTCTTCCCTTCGGGAAGATTGCGATTCAAATGGACAATATGTCCGTAGTGTGGTATATCAACAAGCAGGGCGGAACCAAGTCCTATCTCCTATGTCGAGAGGCACTCAGACTTTGGCAGTGGGCGATCTCTTCTCAGCAGTTTCTGATAGCAACACATATCCCCGGGAAGTCCAACATCATAGCGGACAGGTTGAGCAGAGCTATTCTCATGCCACACGAGTGGTCTCTCAAGCAGTCAGTAACAGAGGAGATTTTTCAGAGGTGGGGTCTACCTTGCTGCGATCTTTTTGCAACACCTCAGAACAGCAAGTGCCATGACTTTTTCACTCTATTTCCCCTTCCAGGCCATCCCCCCAGAGATACTCTAGTCCACGATTGGCCTTGGGGACTTCTATACGCTTTCCCCCCTTTCCATTAATCACTCAGTTGATTCAGAAAGCTACCACCCTGAGAGCCAAGATGATCCTCATTGCCCCTTATTGGCCTCGACAAATATGGTTTCCATTCCTGCATCGTTATCTTTTGGGGCAGCCTTGGAATCTGGACCCAGTGCCAGATCTTTTGGTCCACCAGTCAGGACAGCAGCACCAATCCCTTCAATCTCTCAACCTCACAGCCTGGTTGCTCCACTTCCAACCCTAGCCAGACTTCCCCTTATTTCCAGTTCTGTGCGTGACAATATTATAGCTTCCCTTAAGTCCTCTACCAGAAGGATTTATACTAGTAAGTGGAAGCGTTTCCTTCTGGGCAAGGGCTAGGAATATAGATCCCTTTACTGCTCCTATTCAGTCAGTTCTAGATTTCCTAGCCGAACTTTTTCATTCAGGCTCTTCATCCTCCACAGTCAAAGTTCAGTTAGCGGCTATTTCAAACTTTCACATAGGCTTATCGGACTCCAGCATCATGTCCCATAAGCTTTGTAAAGCCTTCCTTAAAGGAATCTTTTTACTCAAGCCACCAATCAGAGATCCCCCACCGCAGTGGGACTTAAATTTAGTCTTAACATCCTTTATTCTCCCTCCCTTTGAACCTGCGGCTTCTTGTCCTTTGAAATTGCTCTCTTGGAAAACTCTCTTCCTAGTCGCCATAACATCTGCTAGGAGAGTATCAGAACTTCATGCCCTTTGCATTCGTCCCCCTTATCTAGTTTTCCACAAAGACAGAGTCTCTCTCAGGACTAACCCATCCTTTTTACCCAAGCTAGCTTCTGTGGCAAATTTAAATCAAACTATTGATCTCCCAGTTTTCTTCCCTAACTACTCCAACAGGGCGGAGCAAAAATTGCATTGTCTGGATGTTCATTGTCAACTCCGTTACTATCTGGACAGAACTAAACAAACCAGGAAATCTGAACAACTATTTCTGTCCTATGCGGAAGGTAAGAAGGGCCTTCCAGTATCCAAAGTAACCCTTTCTAGATGGCTGTCCTCTGTGATTACCCTTATCTATAAGCTCAGACATCAAGAATTACCTTCTAGGCTAAGAGCCCATTCAACCAGAGTGCTAGCTACGTCAACAGCCTTTCAAGCTAGACTGCCAATAGATTCTATTTGTGCGGCAGCCACATGGGCCTCTCCTCATACTTTTATCTCACACTACAAATTAGACATGGCCTCCAGAAACAGGGCAAATTTTGGTTCCACCGTTCTCAAGAGTCTGTTCCAATGAGCCACCCGGGATGTAGGTGCTAGGGACGCGGTCCCATCCAGCAAGAATGAAGGTGAGATTGACAACTTAACATTGAGAAGTTATGTACCTACCATAACGTTCCATGTTAGTTGTCTTCTTCTCGCCTTCTTTCTTGCGTCCCACCTGCCATCCCCCTAGCCTGGGCAGACCGAAAGGATCCCCCTTTTTTTCTTGGTGGGGTCTTCACCTTACACAGTTTGAAGCCTATTTTTTGTTATCCTTTTTGGGTAGCTGTGAGTTCACTTAGTTACACTAGGAAGGTTTTCCTTCCCCTTCTCCCCTCGTTTTTAGGGGCTAGGATTGCTAAGGATTTTCAACTACCAAACGAGATCTGGGTAATTGGCGCCTAGCATTATAGGATATAGGGTAACTCGAGCCAGTAAAATCAGCTCTCAAGCTTTACTATAGGCCGAGTCGGAGCGAAGGCGAGAAGAAGACAACTAACATGGAACGTTATGGTAGGTACATAACTTCTCATTTCTGAAGAAGTCTTATCCATCAATAAAAGATGAAAGCACTAAAACACTAGTTCATCCTATGTGTTTTATTTTTTGTTTTATAGTTCAAGGTTTTTTTCTCGTGGTCAGGGTGTTTTAAGTTATTTTATTATAGTTTATATCTTCTTAGTCTCACAAGTTGTCGGTTATTTAATAAATATATATATAAATAACTAGATAGATATACACACATACGGGTCTTTTACAATGTTTCATGTGCTAGTATCTTGTGAAACACTATTTTACTGCCACTTGCTGTACATGGTAAGTGACTAACCCCCAGTAGACTGATCCTAATTGATTATGTAGCCCTTCCACCATCCAACCTTAATAAGCTACACAGACCCACCAGAGCACTAACTCTGACTCTAAAATTCCCAATAGATCCATAATGCTAATTCTAGCATTCGCCTCCTGCTCTCTATCCTTAAAGCTGCTGATTGCAACTTGAACCTAAACACCCCACCCCACTGCAACCCAAACCTCAACTCTCTTCATGCTCCCTAAACCTAAAATTAAAACTCAACTCCTTCCCCCAAACCCTAAAACTCCTACTCCCTAAATGAAAATCCCCCCTCCCAGCTGCTGCCTGAAACACTAAACTGCAATTCCATCCCTCACATGGCTGTCTCTGCTACTGACAGTAAAAGCTTTGTATTGAAAGGTGATGTAGTCGGTTAGGGTTGACAAACAGGGAGGGTTAGGGATAATGCATATAAGTGGGTGGGGCTCTTCATCTTTGTGCCACCTTACTCATGTGTGCCAACCCTAAACTTAATCCTGCCCCTATCCTAACCCTTCCCCGAACAGTACTACTACATAAGACACTCAGATGCACTACCTATACACTAAAAATACACAAAACTAAAATTAACCTAAAATACATAGCCCTTGCTGTAACTCTTACTCAGAAACACGTGTATATAAACTTGTATATACTCACCCACCCTTAATACTAAAGATTCTGGCATATCTTTAAGTTCTGGCTTAAAGACAACAAATACCTTACCATAAATTAAATCACACCCCATATGAAAAACAATAAAACATTATTGAGTGCAATATATATGAAAATATGAAATATAATCTGTACTGTAAAACAATAAAACATTATAGCACAAAATTGTGACCGCAACTGTTTGAACATCAAAATACCAACAAATAAACTTATAGCATAAGATCGCATAAAACTGCTTTTGTAACACAGAAAGACTCAATGCACCCCTAACGTGGGGGGCTGCTGTGTAACACAGAAAGACCCAATGCACCCCTAATGTGGGGGGCTGCTGCACTCTACATGTCCTCTGCTATATCTCTCTCTCTATATCTATATATCTATATATTTATATATATTACATATATATAGTATATATACTGTGTATATATATATATATATATATATATATATATATATATATATATATCTATATATATATATATATATATATATATATATATATATATATATATACACTCACACACACACACACACACACACACAGACAGACATACACAGACACACACACACACACACACACACACACACACACACACACACACACACACACACACACACACACACACCTTCTCAGATTATACAATAACATAGAAATGCAGATCATCCAACCCTGCTATTACACTGATCTTGCACTGGCAATGTCCATAAACTAATTTATATATATATATATATATATATATATATATATATATATAAAACATTATAGCACAAAATCTTGACCGCAACTGTTTGAACATTAAAATACCAACAGTTTTTCACACTGTCCTGCTGCCTACCTTCCTTGGGTGTACCCCACCCGTGACACCCTATCTATCACTACATATATCTATCATATCCCCCCTCCTCACGTCACCTCTCTTCATTTCAGTGCTCCACTCCCCACAGTTTCCCCTCTTCATATCAGTGCCCCTCCCTCCTGTGTAGACTGTCATGTTTTACCTCATCAGTGCGATCTTACTATCCAACCTCTGTTCTGCCCTTCCTACAGGATTTCACCTGCATTCTCCTATCCAGTTCCGCCCCTCCCCCTCCACATCCTGTTTTACCTCATCATTCCTATCTTACTATCTAACTTCTGTCCTGCCCTTCCTTCAGACTCTCACCTGCATTCTCCTATCCAGCTCCGCCCCTCACCCTCCATATCCACCCTAAACCTATCATAAGGGCCTAATCCCCCAGGCCACCATCTTTAAATCCCTGATTCCTCTTGTGACTGTTACGTGTTCCCGGCCTGCTATCCCATACTCCCAGTAAGTGTACATCTGTTTTTTTTACTGTAAAATGTTTAGCTGAACTATTTGCATAGGTCTTAGCAAGATGCCTATCTAATCCAACTGTGTTCTTTTGTTACGCTGTGTAGAGACTACTTCCATATGATTGCATATGATCAGCTGTAAAGTGTTTGTGGTAGCTCTGCTCATATGTACTTGGGTTCCATTGTGTAGTGTCCCCTATAATCAGAAGACTTAAAGTTGTACAATGCTATAGTATGCGTTCCCAGCACACCTACGTATAACCTGATTTTAGATAGCCAAACTGTTCACATTTCATTGTTTTAGTAAACTTCATCTTAGTTGCTAGCTTCTATATCCTTTAGTATCTTACACCAGTAAATCTGTTTCTGGCTGTCTCTCCTGACTGCTAACCACCTCCACGTGGTTTAGCTGAACTTACAAACAGTGGTATTGCGCTCAACCATTGAACTGTGGCTCACCAGCTACATCTGTGCTCAGCGCCTGAACCAAACTACAATTTAGTCACGGATTTCAACCCTAACTTTCCACTCTCGCTTATCTGCCTCATTAGTGAAGCGATGAGCGTATGTACGTGCTGTTAGAGCTTACAAAACTGTGAAAGTGCTGTGCTAGCCCCAATTGACAAATTTTTTCACTCTCACTTATCTGACTCATTAGTGAAGCGATGAGCGTATGTACACTCTATTAGAGCTTACAAAACTGTGAAAGAGTTGTGCTAGCCCCACTTGACAAATTTTTCCACTCTGGGTTATCTAACTCATTAGTGAAGCGATGAACATATGTACACTCTATTAGAGCTTACAAAACTGTGAAAGAGTCGTGCTAACCCCACTTGACTCATTTTTCCACTCTCACTTATTTGCCTCATTAGTGAAGCGATGAGCGTATGTACACTCTATTAGAGCTTACAAAACTGTGAAAGAGTCATGCTAGCACAAACTGACAGATTCTAACACAAGAATTAATTCCTATGCCTTGGTTATGCTACTGTTTCCCACCTAACCACAAAAATCATCTTCCAGTACGTAGCTATCGCTGACATTCCACTATAGCATATCCTGCTTCAGGTAAAAGGATACACCTAACTCTAGCCATGTGTATTGACTGACTTTGATACAATCGCTTTCCAGTCCGTGGTTACAGGAGATTCTCCACCATAGCATATTCTGCTCTTGGTAAGCGGACATAGCAAATAGTAACTACGTATTTAGACTGAAATGTACCCCCCCCACACTCCTAATTGGAAACAGTAAATAGCTCCCTGCCTTGGATAACTCTATACAATGTGCTTTTAGTACCTATAAATACCCACTTCTGAATTTGAAACTAGTCAGAGTATGTGTATGTGTGTCTGTTTCAGTACATGACTGTAGGTTAAAGGTAATTTGTTGAAAACGCCTATCTAATGCTGGAATTACATTTGTCTTCGTTTTTTATCTTCTCCTGTTACTGATTGTCTTAATGACACTACGACTGTGTTTTGTGAATTTCACTACTTGCCTGTGGGTTAAAGTCCAATTTGTTGAATGTGCTTATTTAGTGCAAGAATTACTACTTGCCTGTGGGTTAAAGTGCAATTTGTTGAATGTGCTTATTTAGTGCAAGAATTACATTGTTTCTATTTTATCCCATTACTGAATCTAGTATTAAATTACACTGTAACACTGACTAAGATAAGTAACTGTATTAATCTAGAAGCTTCCATTTTTAAACTGTTTTGTAGGGATTTAGATAACTAGTTTGCAGTGACTTGTTTATGATCCATTGGTGCTTAGTTTTGTATATGTTCACTGTTGCCTAATCTGTACTTTTCATAATCTGTAAATTATGTATTATCCTTAACTACTGCCTAACCTACTACTTATTTTATAAACGCCTTCCTCTCTATTTTCCCTAGCTCTTCAGCTTTTTTCTCCTAAGCTCGCTTTGTCTACTGGCCCAGCCCTCCTGGATATCCAAGACCATTCCCAGGATAGCAAGTCTCACTCAGTTTGCCTGACTCCCTACAGGGACAGTTCTATCTTTCTCCCACAAGAGAGAGTAAAGGATTAAAGAAAGTATGTAACAAGCTACTATCCCTACTGCAATTTACTTGAGAAATTGTTATATCACTTGCCTGGTGCTAGTAAAGGAGCCCAGCCAGAATCGCCTGCAGCCATACCCTTCTTACTGTGAACTCCCCTCATACCTGCCTCATCCCTGGCTCCTGTTTCCTTATTTCAGAGCTGCCTTCCTTCCTACACCTATCAATCTGCTTTAGTGGTTCCTCTCCTTACAAATTTGGGTTCTGTCCACTAGGTGGCAGTGTCTACCTATCTATAGCCCCTTTTCCCTCACTTCTTCCCATGCACTACAATAAAACATATAAATAGTCTTCTCTTTCTTAACTGCTAAACAACAGTTCTACCCATCTCCACCTCTGGAATCTGCCTTCTCCTTTCCCTCTGTACTGCACCCCAAGAATCCCATTAACCACCCTGCTTACCTTCCTCTCTACTTACCTTCACCAGACTGATCGATTTTCACACTGTCCTGCTGCCTACCTTCCTTGGGTGTATCCCGCTCCATTCGCCCTGCGGGCTCACTCCACTCCCCTACCCTACCCCCAAATCCCAGCCACCCCACAGTGCATCTACACTTATACTCACCTAACCACTCCTACTTCCTCTCTACCTATTACACCCCTCCCCTTTCACCACCATACTCTTCCTAACCCCTCCCCCTACATACCACACCCCTCTCCTACTTACTCTCTACCTATTCAACTCCACTCCTTTCTCCACCATCTTTTTCATACCCCCTCCCCCTATAACCCATCTTCTCATACTTTCCTTCATATTAAACAACACAAAATCTATCTCTAACCCTTTTCCCTACACTACATATTCTACTCTATCAAAGCCTCAACATGCTCACAAAACCTATATCATACTCAATCCAACTACTACTACTTCTGAACCTTACCTATCTCCACTACCTTACCCAGCCCAACTCCACTAATCACACACCATTACTTCACACAACCAGCTCACTCCCTTCAACTCACTTACACTCATTTGTCTCAATCTCCCCTGAACTGTATCCCATTAACAACCATCTATTTTTTTCACTACAAACTAATCAATACTTGTAAACTTTACAGCCCCTCCCTAACCTCCAATATCCACACAAATCAGCCATTATACAGCATACAAACAAAGCAATCCAAACACCTCATCACCATAATTCAACACCTAACAAGCATACTTCTATCTGGAGATATACACCCTAACCCAGACCCTAACATCACTTCCCATTCACCTAAATCCATGCTATTAGCATCTCTAAATGCCCAAAACATAGCTAACAAAATCCCCAACCTCCATGCCTGGCTTCTCCACAACAAACCTGACATCTTAGCTATTTCTGAAATCTGGTTAAAACCTCACATAAAAGATGCTGAAATAGTACCACCAAACTACTCTATCACCAGAAAGGACAGGGCCAACAAAAAGGGTGGTGGAGTAGCTCTACTCTACTCATCCAACTTTCCATTACTCCCTATAACAAAACCATCCCTCACTTCTCCAATGCAGAATTAGTATTAGCATTATTTCAATTAAATAAACACAAACACATTTGCATAGCCTCACTTTACATTCCCCTGGGAGACAATATCTCAGTACTTGAGAAGATCCTATCTTGGCTTTCTACCAATATCAGTAATGAAACTATTATCATGGGAGACACAAATATTAATTGGTCTTCCATTCATTCCCCTACGCACCCCCTAAACATCAACCTATATAAGTACTCTCAGCTCATCAACCTCACTACCAGGCCCTCTAAAGACTTCGCCAGTGGCAGTACCCTAGACTGGATCTTAGTCTCTCACCCACACTACTACATTGATAGTGGAACTCTTCCTGACTCCCTCAGTGACCACCTTCCCATTTTCACCAGGCGTCTGCCATCTCCACTACATGTAACTCATAATTACATCAGCACTCTATGCCTAAAAAACTTCAACCCTATAACCTTCTCAGATTCCCTAAAATCAATAAATTGGAACCCTCTAAAAACTCTACCCCTAGATAATGCTGTTGCACACTTCAGTACAACTTTCCTAAAACTGCTGGATAGCTTTGCCCCATTAAAAACCAAAAGAATAACAAACAACACCGCCCCCTGTTTAACAAAAAACACACTAACTGCCATGCGACACAGAGACAAAACCTGGGCACAATACCAAAGAAACAAAACTCCCACCACCCTTAATGAATTCAAATCACTTCATAATACAGTTAAAAAGCTTATCACAGCAGATAGACAGAATTACTTCTCCTTACTCCAAAATAACCATAAAACCAATCCTCAAAAATTCTGGAAAGGGATCACTACTCTCCTAAAACCTGGCTCAACAGAAAACCCATGCCCAGACCCAAATGCACTAGATATAGATCTGGCTACTCAATTCAACTCCTTCTTCATAGACTCTATTTTCAAACTAACCTCATCTTTCCCTATTAACACCTCACCCCCTGCTTCTGCATCCCCACTCTTGTCTCCCCCTTTATCCCCAGTCTTTCAACTCCCACCATTCTCCCTAAAACCCATTCCTACTTCTACCATACAAAAACTCCTGCAAAAGCTGAAACCATGCACCAATGCCCTCGATAACCTTCCCTCATCCTTCCTCAGCATAGCTGCCGAAGCCATTGCCTTCCCCATCAGCATCCTAATCAATCACTCTATTCAAGAAGGTCTTGTACCCAAACTCTGGAAAAGGGCTTTCATCATTCCCTTGTACAAAGGAGGCAATAATAACAATATTACTAACTTTCATCCCATCGCCATCCTCTCGCTTATATCAAAACTCCTAGAGAAATGTATCCATCTTCAACTCCTTCCCTATCTCCTAGATAATAACTTACTAACTTCCACACAACACGGATTCAGACCTGGTCACAGCACCATGACTGCCCTCCTTTCCTTCCAGGAAACTGTAAATAAAGCCAGAAATTCTGGCTCTATTGTATCTACCCTCCTTCTTGACCTCTCTAAAGCCTTCGATACTATCTCTCACAACCTTCTACTGACTACGCTGTCTAACCTAAACCTATCCCCTTCCTCTCTCAATTGGTTCACCAGCTATCTCTCCAACAGGCAACAAGCTGTCAAGTGGAAAAAAGCCATCTGCTCTTTCCTTAACACACCCACTGGTGTCCCCCAAGGTTCCATTTTGGGTCCTCTCCTTTTCAATATATTCATAAATTCTTTCTTCCACTCAATTCCTCATGCTAAACTTATTCAATATGCAGATGATTCTACAATTATCTGTGCAGCCTCGTCCATCCCCACTCTCTTAAAACTAACTCAAGACGCCTTCTCTACCACAGAACAGTGGATGAAGGACAATCATCTAGCACTCAATGCATCAAAAACCAAACTTATGGTATTTACCCCCTCAAAAACCAACACCATTGATAGAAAACTATTCTCCATCACTAGCCGGAATAACACACGTTTTGAACTGGTATCTGAAACCAAACTACTAGGAGTCCAGATTGATGACCAACTTAAATTCAATAGTTACCTACACCTAAACATAAAAAAAAAAACACCAAATCTTGGCATGCTCTACCGACACAATCAATTCCTCACTACATCTACTAAGCTCACTCTCGCTACTACATTCCTCATCCCTTCCCTCCTTTATGGTGCCCCTCTCCTAACAAACCTACAATCATCTCCCAAAACAAAACTGTCCTCTTGTTATAATAAAATTGCCAAATTTGCCACTAGCCACAAATCATCTACCCATCACTGTGCATCTCTCCACAAACTTAACTGGCTAGAGCTTCCCAACTATCTCTCCTATACACAGCTCACTTTTGCTCACAAACTCATTTTTCATCCCTCCATCTGTCCCTCCCTCAGCTCTACCTTTAAAATGCACCTGCCACAAAGACTTCTAAGATCTAATAACCAAAACCTAATAGAGCTGTACAAACCCCTTCGCTCTGCAGGACAAAACCTCCTGTCCTTTGCCCTGGCACACCTATGGAACTCCCTGCCTCCCTCCATCCGCATCACCACCAACCGCCCTGCTTTTAAAAAAATCATTGCACTCATATCTAACATCCTCATGGGAATGCTCCTGCTCCCACCCCTCATAATCTATTCTCCACTCCCTTCAGGCAACTATATCATATATTACCAGACTCCAAATAATAAGCCAACTGCAATGACATGTTATTCTTCTCTAATCCTACTACTCCACTCAAGAAACTATATATCTACTACAGTAATGCTTTTTATGGCTTAATGTTTGTTTGTCTTGAACCCACAAATGAATGTCATTGTAAACTGCTGTAATCTTTTTGTTACCACTGTTTTTTTAAGCTTTGTCTTTAACCTACAGATGATAGAAATTGTAAACTGCTGTAATTATTTTATAATAGGAGCTTTTCTCCCCAGGATTCCATTGAAAACGGGTTCTTATTGGCCCAATGGACTAATATATAGTCTGAACTAAAGAAGCTCAAGACCAAAAACTCAAAAAATCAACTTCCTGAATGTTTAGAACATTTACAGGTTCAAATCCCATAATACCTAATCCAGCAAAACAAATGGTAACTTCCTACCCTCAATGATCCAAAAGATAAACAACTATTTATTACCTACACTTTTGCAGGAGGGCTATTCCCCACGAGACCCCCCACACTCCTCACAAATGATATATACCAACTCCGAGATTGCACTACTTTAGATGAAAAGGTAAACGACAACTCTACACATTAAAAAATGCAGTTATAGCTCTACCCTTATATTTCCTTATAAGTTTGTACTTACAGTACCTCCTCCTCCTTCACAGTCCTTTCCAGATGGTATACATGCCCTTCAATAATCATCCCTTGTATTCCTTATTGGTATGTTGTAGTCCCATATATTTAACGTATGACTCCAGTTGCCAGGAGCATAACATATGTTATATTGTATTTGTGTATGCATTACAAACTCTTAACGTCAAATAATACCTCTTTTGATATTCTAACAGTCGACTTAATGAGCTTTCAGTGACGTGAGTTTTCGATCTTCTGTAGTTCTGTCTACCAGTAATATGGGATTTAGAAGTAGGCTCATGTATATATAAATATTTATAAAGATATATAGATAAAGAAAGAGAGAGAAAGAGTATATCTCTATTTATTAAAGGGAGCAAAAGCAAAGGGTATATGTGCTTTTTTCAATAAATCAGCGCAAAGACACACACACACACACACACACACACACACACACACACACACACACACACACACACACATATACACACACAATGTATAAATAATACATGTGTTACATATATGGATTCAGTTTATATGAGCACATGGTCAAATTGTTGACCAGTATTACTGCCAGCTTGAACGCACAGTGGGTAATGGGATTTTGTCCAGTCCCATGAGAAGTGCAGCTTCAGAGCTTGGTTTGATGCTTTTTTGTGTCAGTTTTTTTCCCCAATCAGTCTTCTGAAGTTTGAACATTTGTGTGTTTAATGCTTTAATAGGAATCTGTAAAAAAGTGTGTGTGTGTGTGTGTATGTGTGTGCATGTATATATATATATATATATATATATATATATATGGTACTTGCGTATTATCGCAACCAGATTTTCACGGTAGTACTGGTTGCTTCCCGATATTGTAATCTGACTGTTGATGTTATAATGAAGTTATACAATCTGTTTTCTTTCACACTTAGGGTTGTTTTCCTGCAGGGTTATCAAAAAAATTAAAAACTAAGTTTGACTGTTTATGTATGCACTTCCCTGGCAGCAAGTGATGTGAAACCCAGCTTGCTCATCCAAAGCACGGTTTTCAAGCACTCCTGACTACAATCTGTGACAACATTCCCCCGCATAAAAAAAAAACTGCAAATGAACAATCCACATATTTCCTGGTCTAATACCTTCCAAAACCACTGAAGTACAATCAAAGTTTGTCTGAGGATACCACCAACAACACAAAAACAACCCACTGCCTCCAACTTCTCCCATCAGAAACGACCCCAGAATCACCTGTCAACATCATCCACCAAGACTTTTGCAAGCCATTCCTTTCTGCAACTTGCTGTTACAAAAGTTTCCTTTCAAGTTTGTCTACAAAGTTTTAGAAATAAAAACTTTACCCAAAGCATTTCCATGTGTGTGGGTGCTTTTCTTAGGAGCATTCCTTCCTTACAGTCACAGTATTTCTTTCGTCAGTAAATCAGCAGCCGTGAGAATTGATGCGTGAGTGTGTAATGCACAAAAACAAGAATTGCACATTTCTTTCTCTATAAAAATGTAACCTAAACTTTTTTTAACTTACTAAAGAAATAAAATTATACCTTACAGTGTTTCCCCGCACTCTATTTCATTGCAGCATGCGAATTTCGCAACTGCGAAAATCTGGTTGCGATAATACGTAAGTACCATATATATATATATATATATATATATATATATATATATATATATATATATATATATATATATATATATATATATATATATATATATAAATACAGCTAAAGACATATAGATTTAGATATTTAGATAGATAGACTTACAAACATATAAAGAGCATGCCTGTTTATCAAAGCTTGCTGTTGAGGTGAACTTCTTGGCTTCCATGACTTGAACACATAATAAACAAGTTATGATCGGTGACCCAGTTATAATCACCTACATCTTGTTTTGTGAATTTTTATACATTTTACACTGCCCATTTTGTGCAAGAATTTGGTATAGTAAATAACAACAGACATAAATGTGCCTTTTTCCACTATAAAATCTTAAAATTATAGATGTAATGTAGTCATTATTGTACTTGCTTTGAGCTCTGTGCATTCCTCACAATATTGTAGAACACGGGGTAAGATTTAGACTTTTTAACTCATTAGATTTCATATATATGCTGATTATGGCATTGTTTTTCAATAAGTCCGATATATACCTCATGTATATATTTAATAATTTCATGCTGTAGATGACAGATGTATAGTCAGTGTTGTTGCTATTAATTAATTTTCTAGGAAAAAAGTCAGATAAAATGCTTACTGACTATCTTTTTGTTTCCATTTCTGTTTTAATCAAATTTATTTAAAGGTAATGCATATTATGAACAAAGTATTGTTTTTTTTAATAAGTCTTTATATAAGTCAAATGATATTTTCTCAGGAGCTTCTGAACTATCTTATATTTTAAAAACTAATATATACACTCCCATCAGCATTTTTTTTTTCTCCTCCCAGGTCAGTTTGATCAGTCATCAACTGTCTTTTTATCACATTTATCCCATTATTAAGAATTGGTACTTCTTTATTAAAAATTGTTCATTTAGACAAACTTAGAGGAATGACTGGGACAAAATGAAGAGATGCACTTTCTGTAAAAGTTGGCCCTGATTTGAATGCGCACGCCCTTGCCCTATATCTATTATATTACTAATTTTACATGTAGTAGTCAGCAATGGAGTAATTTTAGATTTGTCATATTTTATTATGATGATATAATGCATAAATGAATCACTTTTTTTTTACAGTATATAAAAGTAACTAGGTGGAGGGGCCGAAGTTTCACATGTGGAACTGCTAGATGACTTGCCCATCTTTATAAAAGACCTGTTTAACAGTAAATGTGGTGTAAGGCGTTAAGGCACCTTTATAAAGCCCAAGTGATCTGAGTTTGACCAACAGTTCAGTCATCTGCTTGAGCTGGAGTGACCGAAAAAAAAAAATATATATATATATATATATATATATATATATATATATATATATATATATTTTTTTTCTATGCCAGAGCACTTGGGTGTGAATGGGGACTTCTCTGACTGAGATCAGGAATCACATGGAGTTGCTGTCTAGACTGGAGGTAGGGCCATTGGTTATGGACATGTGGATGCATATATGCAATTATACTGACCCACTAAACCCCAACCCCTTGGATGCCTTGGGCCTGCAATGTGGATGTTAAGATTTAAACACAAAACGCATTCCCTGTAATGGAAGTGATGTCTCCCACTCCATGTAGTCTGGACTGTTACCACAACAGAATGAATGGATCCTAGGTCTTTCACTATTGGGGGATGCATGTGCCTGTAGAGAAGCACAAGGGTTCCATCGGATGGTCAGAAGGGGAGTACACAGACGAAACATGTTATGCATGATTTTCTTTAAGTCTGTTGAAACTGCATTTTACACGTTACATGCTAAAATGCAGTTTTGACCATTTACCAATGACAGATTGACTTACAACAAATAAGTAGGATGATGTATCAAGTCTAATCCTATGCATGCAGTGTAGAAATTAGGGGCAGGAAACACCACCATTTCTTCTTAGAACAAGCATTTAATTGTAACACACTAAAAAGAAAGCATACATTGCCAAAACTGGAAATGAAAATATAGAGACAAGTGGAAACTCAGTTTTACAAGATATAACATCAGTAATGCAGTCACACTTCAGGATTCATAGATGCTCTTATTGTATTATGTTTAACATGTGTTAAGAGAAATGAAGCAAAAAGGCTTGCTAGCACCTTATTATCAGATCTCATGCAGTAGCTTACGAGGTAGCACTCCTGCCATTGGTGCTGGACGATCATAAGGCTCTAGGTTCTACTCCCACACTAGATAGCTTAAATAATGTTTCAAATGCTGACACTGCAGTAAAGCATAAGGCACATGCTGCACTCCTGAATATGTCATACATTTGAGCAGACATTAAACGGAGGCCTCATCTGCCCAAGTTGGTAACAGCCCAGGTGGAAGTAAAAGAGGCCATGACAGTATAGCTTCATTTTTACAAAATCATAAAAACAACAAACAAATGACATCCATTAATTTTAGAAAAGTACCCTTATAAATTTTAAATAATCAGAAAAGAAAAAAAACAGCAATAATTACTAATTCATACCCCCGTTTTATTCATAACCAAAATATTTGTCTATACAGAACTTCTGTCAAACAATATATATGTTTATGTCATACTTCTTGGCAAATTGCTACCCCCAAGAACTAAATAACAGAGAAAAGTATTTTCTCAACATGTGTATCCCATGGAATCCAATAGGCTCCATATCTTATAATAGCCACTGATACATTTTTTTTTAATTTCCTCAAATGGGAATTTTACTTACCTAACAAATGTGTGTACCTATCTTTAATGCTTTGTAACATAATACATATGCAATAATACTGAAAAACAAACTCTCAGAAAAACTAAATAAAGCATCCTCTTTTGTCACTTCACTATAAACAAAATAGGATTTAGTCAGCATCCTCAGAAAAAAATTAAAAAATGCCTCTTTTTTTCCCTTTTCTTTTTTTTTAAAAAATAAACATCTTTATTAAATTATCATGTATGATATAGGTAGTCTTACATTTATATAAATGAAAATAAACCATACTGATAAAATCTCAGTTGCAAACATTATACATTTACAAACCATGCAGACACAATTGTAGCTGAGCTGCAAACATTATGCATCACTTATAATATATCCAGTCATTGTCAGTCAACCATTCAGTTCCTGCCTTCTTTTAAACCTTGTTCCTCCTCTGCATGTATTGATACCGCACTTCCCATTTTTTCCTATGTAATTTGCTCCTACCAGTTTCTAAAGTTCCCATTTCTTATCGTTTTATCTCTGTTATTATCTCTGCTACTTCTAGTAAAGTTGTTTGATTTCCATTTTCAAGTGATTGCTTTTTTGGCAGCCATCATATTTAGACTCAGCAAGGCCTTATTATGCCTAGACAATTCTGATTCTGTATCACAGCTAAAAAAAAATATTTTCTTAGTTACATCAGTTTGCTCACCCAGCATCTCTGACAGAGCAGTCAGCAGGGAGTCTTTAAAATCTTTAAAATCTGCCATCTCATTACACTTCCAGAAAATATGTTTCCAGTTATCACTTTCCTCCCCATCACACCTCCAACATGTGCTGTCTACCCGAGGAAAAATTCTTTGGAGTCTACTTGTGGTATAAAATTACCTACGTAAACAATTCCAAGCCAAAATCCTAAATCTTCTCAACTTTGTTGCATGTTTTGAAACATACATATATCCCCCCTCCCATTGTTTATTTGTGAATTGCTTATCCGATCTCTCTTCCTGATCCTTTCTAACCTCCTCTGACTCTTATAGTTATCATGAAATATTTTATATGTTCTACTAATTATTCCTTTCCTAATGGCAACTTCTGTTCTACTAAAAACTCTACCAGTCATGGTCTTTCATTTAGGACCCCCTTATTTCTTTCTCTTTGCCTATACTATGGTATCAATCCTTGACAAGGAAGGTAATCAGTAACCTGCAGTCCAAATAAGTTATTGGTGTCTCTCTAGTTATTTGCTCCCAATACCTTGATTTATTTGCCAGTTTTCTCCAATAAATTCCAGCACCCTCTTGCTTATTGTCTGTATCTATAATTGCAATCATCCCTGTCAGCAGAATTTCCTTTTTCCATTCCTGTGTTGGCTTAGTTTTTAGAATACTTTCTGCTATTTTACGAATATAATATTCGGTATGGTTATCGCTATTTTTCTTAAAGATCTGCATCCAAAATCCTAGTCTCTCCTTGGTTCTTGAGCTTCCTCCATATTTCATCATCTCCTCTTTCCACTTTGAACTACAGTTCTCTGCTTATGCTATGCATAGGTGCTTTAACTGTGCTTTTCTGAAATATCCCTTCAAATTGGTTAAACCCAATCTGCCCTGTTCTACTGGAAGTATAAGCTTATCCCACTTGATGCTTGCCATCTTCCGTTCCCAGATAAAATCCTTCAGCCCTTTATTAATTTGCATCGACTTCTTCTCCTCTGATTGATAAAAATATGCCCGGCCTGTGTATAAGACTTCTTCTTTCGGCTGCTCCCGTTAGGGGACGCCAGAGCAGAATAACTGTTTCCATTTCTTCCTGTCCTCTGCCTGTGTATAAGACTAAAGGGACTAAAAACTATTTAACCACTTTTATTTTACTATCAATATCCATATAACAGAGCTTCAATTTTCTCAGTTTTTGTATTACCTTTTGTTTAGTCTCGTCCCACATATCATTAGCTGTCACACCAGAATCATTATTAATCCATACTCCTAAATACTTACTTTATTATGTCTCCATAAGTACAGATATTGCTGGACCAATTTTTATGTGGGTACATAATTTACCACTATTGCCTTTGTTTTAGCTTCATTAATTTTGTATCCCAAAAAGATTTGAAACTATCTCAATATGTTCCACAGCCGTGTAATGACCCTTTCTGGTTTTGTCAGGTATAAAATAATGTCATCTGCAAATAGAGAGAGTTTTCATGACTACCATACTAATTATATCCTTGAATTTCTGTGTCCCTTATTTTCTTTGCCAATCGTTCTAAATATGATGCAAATAACAAAGGAGAGAGAGGACACCCCTGACTGGTTCTTCCTCCCAAGCAGAGATGATCAGAGAAGACCTCACCCACTTTAATTTTTGCCTCTGATCCCTCATATAAAAACAACACCTGTGTAACTTGGTAAGCTGGTCCCATAAGTGTCCTATTTATTAAATAAATGTTCTTCCTAAGGGACATTTCAAAGGTTTTCCAAAAGTTAATTGTGTCTTTCATTTCAGAAATCACATCCTTACATTGTCCCACAACACCTTCCCATCCAGCAAAAAGAACAGCGTAAAGCTTTCATTTCCAATAAATTTAAATATATACCTGTTTTCCTGATGTCCAACCCAAATCCTTTACATTTTCCCTGTTTTTTTGTAATCCTGATTTTGCTATAGTCCTTTCCATTTCCCCAAATAAGTATGTCAGCAACAGATTATTTTGAGAAACTAGTATTAAATCATCTGCATAAACTAAAAATCATGAAATATATACCCCTTAGCCAACTCCCATTGTCCAACTAAAAAATTAACAGCCATGTACTTAATTACTGTATTTATCATTAAGAAAAAAGAATGACACTTAACAGGCATCCTTGCCTAATGGTCCAATGCACTTTAATATGAATACCTTCCCAGCCATTTAACAATGACACAGTTGTCTTATTGTATACTGTCTGTATCAATTGCCACATCTTGATAACAAAACCATACAATCATAATATTTATCATATTTCTCTAAGCCATCAGTCATTTATCATATCACATACCAATAATTACCCACTCTCTTCTTGCCTGCATTTCATATACTACATGTTTAATTAACAATGAGTCATTTAATTTATATTCCTAACACAGCATATATTTTGTGTTATTATTTACCTCCTATAACCTTCTCTTATTTTATGACTAAGACTTCCTCCATGATTTTGTACTCTGCATTACATAATACAATAGATTTTCAATGTTTGCAATCCCATTTATCACCCTTTCTTCCATAAAAAAAATTACGACAATGAGTACTATGTGATCATAACCTCTAAAGTGAAACACTCTTTGAAACCATCCAAACTTACAACTGTTTGTCCATCACTCATAAACACACACACACACACACACACACACACACACACACACACACACACACACACACACACACACACACACACACACACACACACAAAATTTATTCCATCTTCCACTGCACAGTTATCTTTAGCTACATGTCCTAATACCATTTTAGGCTCATCTAACTCCATTTTCTTATATTTGTTTTAAATTTACATCTGCCTTAACACTGGAATTTCCGTGGATTCCCATAAATTCCCCATATATTTTTTGTAATAGTCATAATATTTTGCTTAATCTTTCTTTTATTATAAAGGGCTACCCTCCGAATCAATATTCGAACCACCGAAACAGCACAATATGATATTCCACAAATGTATCAGCCACTCGTTAGTTCAAATAAAAATTATATTTAATGGACAGATGTAGACATAAAAACTGAACTGGGATTGAGCGTGCTTTCATCTATCTCATAAAGACTTCATCAGAAAGGGATTCTGATGAAGTCTTTATGAGATAGATGAAAGCGCGCTCAATCCCAGTTCAGTTTTTATGTCTACGTCTGTCCATTAAATATAATTTTTATTTGAACTAACGAGTGGCTGATACATTTGTGGAATATCATATTGTGCTGTTTCGGAGGTTCGAATATTGATTCGGAGGGTAACCCTTTATGGTAAAGCCAGCGGAGGTGTTTTTGGTTCTGTTGTGTACTTTCTGAGGAGAAGAAGTGGTGGAGTTGGTTAATCTTTCTTTTATTCCTAGTGTCGTCAAGCAGCTATAAATTGTATTTTCCCATCTCTTAACCCACCCTGCCAGAAAAGGTAATAACTCCACTTTTTTTCCTGAAAAATATATCATCTCAGTTTATACAGTAACATCTGTACTCAATTTTTTTTCATAAATGCCTCTTTCTCTCCTTAGACAATCTTCACTATTTGTACATGCTGAATAGTCAAATCTGAAGTAACAATCTATAAATATATTTCTCTCTGAGATTGCATTCATTTTCATACAATATACATTCTTTTCTATATTTGTCTTTATATACTATCTACCCGTCAGTAAATGACATATAAAAATCTTTCATAAATAAATGTTTTCCCTATAATGACTTCAGCTTGTTCTAAATTTTCTCCTCCACCCATTTTCTTGTTAGTTTTTTAAGTTCTTCATAACTGCAAAACTCCCTTTTTCATTACCAGAACTCACCCCCCACACACACACACACACACATACACACACACACACACACACACACACACACACACACACACACACACACACACACACACACAGAAAACAATGATTAAAGAAGTCACAGCACTCTCCTCTGTAAAATGTATCCTGATCTAATTGCAAATAACCTATCATTAAAAACTGCTTGCCAGTTTTGGCATATTTGGCTATCTTGTCTTGTATGTTTTATAGTATAATGAAAGTCACCTGCTTTCACATTTGGTATATTCATTACTATATATGGCCTCATCTCCTCCAATAATTGGAATCTGTCCTCACATTTTGTACTTGCAAATTATTCTAACTACAGTGGGTCTAACCATTACATCCACCCTAACCCCCACACCTATTTATATTATTACAAATCTTTAATTGTTACTGTATGGTGCTTTTAAATGAAAGCAATACATGAAGAGGTCTCAGTCCCAACCATCCAAAGAATGCCCCCACCCCCTCTTTACCAAATTCCTCTCATGTCCAAAGAGAATAATGCCCGGTGTCCAGACAAATTAAAAACTCATAATTTTAGCCTCTGCAATACTGTAATTGATTATCAGTTACACTCAATGTTATAGACATTTAAAGATAAAATCGAAAAAATAATTATTGCTTCTTATGTTATTCTTTCTACCCACGCCACTGAGTTTTCATTTTCATTTGCAAACTCTGCTAGCTATAGTATCACTTTTATCTTCCTTTGCTTCTTCTGTCTCCCCACTGCTAACATTCCCCTCTTCCTCAGTTTTTGCATGGTCTTGTTTAATTTATCTGCCTTCCCCTTCAAATTCTTCTACAGCGTTATTTAATACTTGACTGATATTTGTTTCTGCCTGTAAACACACTAATTTTACTTTGTTTTTCTACTTCAGATGCAGCCCTACAGGCATCTTACTTATGATCTGTTTGAGCCCCCTCTGGCTGCTCTTTCCACTGTATTACAGGATAACGTTCCTCTTTCCCTAACAATCAAACAACATTTGTCCTAGAGACAGTAAGTCCAAAAAGAACCAGACAAAACCAGATAAATAAAACCACAAACCAGTGACCCAATAAAATGAAGATTTATTCATTCTCTGACGTCTCGGCTAGTTTGCCTTCAAGGAGATTCTTCCTTGAAGGCAAACTAGCCGAAACATCAGAGAACGAGTAAATCTTCATTTTATTGGGTCACTGGTTTGTGGTTTTATTTATTTATTTTTTGATTCCTGTGTTTTTTTTTAAAACCAGATAACTCTGCTGTAAACTAAAGTAATAACAAAAATCCAAATGGCAGCATTGGGGGTTGGGAGGATGGCCTAATGGTTAAGGTGTTTGCCTTACAAACACAAGATACAGGGTTTGAATCTCACAGGGGATAACTGGCTATGCTTAAAATGGCTCACAAGGGCAGTTAGCCTAGTACTAAGCTATGAACCTATGAACCAAATCCAGGTTTATTATATAACAGAATAAATGTAAGCACTTTCACAGTGCTAAGCACTGCTTCATCAGATGTATAAAGTTAAATGGAGAATACCTTGTATATGCTGAAAACCACTGCTTCCCCCTTTATCAATTAAGACACCTGTTGTTAATCAATATTAACAAAAGTTCACATTTAAAGCAACACACACAAGTATAAACCATTCAAGATACGCAAAATACAATTAAAATACTGGCATCAGTAAAAGTACATAGAAAAAAAACATCATAAAAATAAAAAATAAATAATAAAAATCATCCTTTGAATGTATACAAGAGAAAACATTATGTGAGCATATAAAACCATAAAAATAATAAAAAAATATAACAGTATATATGCACATACTACATAACACTGTCACCTACCATATCGCTAGTGAACCTACATCCAGGTATCTCAGATTACCTGACAACCCATGTAAATCTTCTAATGGATACTGACCTCAAGGCCTTGCTTCCAAATGCTAGGCACCATTAAAACTAACTTTCTCATAAAAACACTGTATCTTTGTTCTATTTGACATGCCTAATGGTTCTGCCTTTGCCTATGGGTACTACCTGCAGGTCAGTTCCTTGTGATGCTATATTACAATACACACATACATATATATATAGATATAACATAACACCAAGCACACAGACACACACACATGCAAATATGCATACATACATACATATAAACATATTGTTTCCACCATGTTTGTGAGTAATTTTTCATTGGGTTTGAGTTCATCACACAAAATTCATTGATACCCAGTTCAGTGAGATCCCAGTTCCTCAAATCCTAGCATGAGGAAGATAAGACTTATGTGTGTGTGTGTGTGCGTGTGTGTGTGTGTGTGTGTGTGTGTGTGTGTGTGTGTGTGTGTGTGTGTGTGTGTGTGTGTGTGTGTGTGTGTGTGTGTGTGTGAAACGATAAGCCATCATGAATTAGAGAGAAGTTACTGTAAGCCCACAACTTGATATTTTTTCACCAGTTGTTCTTTACAAGGAACAAGATGCTACAGAAAATACAGGTACCTGTCTTACTCAGCTAAAGATTCTAGCCAAAAACTTGGTTACTGGATAAGAAAATATTAAACAGAGAGCAGGCTACTAAGAGAAAGAGAACTGTGTTTAGGTTAAGGGCAAGGGAAATGCTTAAATTTGGCCAGGTCTTAACCCCAAGTACATTAGATATGGCCATGCCAACCACCTTTTCTTGTATTCAAGTCTGAAAACAGGGAACGCTAATGGCCATGTAGACAGTAATGTGAACTGACCCCACCCATGGAAATAAAGAATGTTTCTTAATTCAGATGATCTGCCCATTGAGACTGTGTGCATAATTTCTTCAATGAGCACAAAAATGCAAGAGCTGTACCAATGCAAAGTCAGTGAACTGAAAGGCTATGCAAAATTGATATATTTATCTTATCACATTTACAGTAGATAGAAGGGCTCATTTTACAATCATTATAGAAAGGCCATTTAATCAACTGGGCACTGTAAATTCACTGTGCCAGTCCAACATCTCATTGATGAATAGGTCTGGACATAAACTGAAACCAATGAAGCCACTGTGCCAAATTAGTGTGTACTGTGTGTATAAAACAAAGAGTACATCTTAATACTTCAGGTTGTGTCAGTCTGGCAACCTAATTGGTTAAGAAAGTCTGAGTGTTAACTAATGGATATGAGTCAGTGAATTCACACTGTGCTGCTAGAGAAGCTATGCAGTAGAAAGTGTAGTGCTATCAGAGATAATGATATTCAGGGTCCAAGTGACTGGTTTTCATGGCTTCAGTCAATGATTTACGTGTATGTAGTGGTGATATATACATTCATGCAATACAGAGTGTAAAGCATCATGGAATAAGCCACATGCTCTGATGTGCACTCATAAAACACTGTCATAAATTTATTAGTGAACACTGAAAACACAATGTAATTTAGTTTTATGTACTAGATTTAAATCCAACAGCGCTGCTGGTAACAATATGTACTCCAATTGCATCTCTAACAATAGGAATTAAATTCCTTTCTCACTTAAACAAATGAACTCCCTCTTGTTTCTGTACTAAACCTAAGATATCCAAGTGACCTAATGTCCACAATAATTTTTTTATTTAATTATCACTTGGAATATTTAATAGAATGCCTCCTTCATAAGTGAGACCACTTTTCTCAGCTCTTTATCCCTGTCTTTCTGTACTCTACTATCTACTTTTCTCCTATTTGAATTCTCCCCTCATCTTATCACATTTCTTCCCCTTCTCTTAATATGCTTTACTGTTATTCCTATCTCTATTAATCTTAACTTTGTATTGTTTTCACTTCAAAATAATCACGTTCTTCATTTTTATCTAATATAGTAATATATATTTACTATACCTTAAGTAATGTAATGTTGTTCTCAGTTTCTGCAGATGTCTATGTTCTTTTTCATTTTAAGTATTTATATTTCAGGACTTTAGCATACTATAGCACTGATTTTATACTTACCTTTTACATACTAGTGCTATTAACTTAGAACTTCTCAAAACATTTCCTGCTGTAGGTGGGACTGAATCAAAATTAAGGATGCTCCTAGAAATTGATTCACTTGAGAAGTAATGTACCAGCACATTACATCTTCACTAACATATCCTCAATGAAATGATAATGAATTCAGAGAGTTATTCAAAAAGAGAAGAACATCAAATAGAAATGTGTTTCCATCTCAAAGCAGGACTGTTATCCTGCACTCCTAAATACACAAACACTTGACTTCAATGCACAGGACTTCTGCCTTCACAAATGTTGATGGGAAGGAAAATGAGAACAAAGTTCCTGGCATCTTCAGTTCTACTTTAATCAGAAGAGATACCAAATGTCCAATCAACATGACAAGCTGTTCAGCAGGGACAGTAGTACTACTATGCCCTATCAGTTAGGACCATCCTTTCCTTTGGAAATATATTTGAAAGTTAATTCAGTTACAAAGACAAATTAGTTTGCATATACTCATGGCAGTAGTTCTGAATACTCACACTTGCACTTCAGAGGAAGCCAGGCATAATGGAGAATTTCCGATTGTGCCATTATATATATGCTTGTATGTGGTACATTTATCTGACTGCAAGAAAAAAAGAAATTGGACATCTATTGAGCAATAAATTTAAGATAGTTACTGCAAGAATACTGTGGAATTCTAACAGTAATGTAATACTTGGAAATTCAAAATATGGGATTTGCCTTCGCTATATTTGTAAAAATTATTAACATTAGTTTCAGCCCTTTGAAACAGTTTCTTGTACTCAAATATGCCCATTCCAACGTGTTACACCTACTCTGACTGTGAAGAGATGACATAATAAGTCTGCAACAAAAGCTGCAGTGAGTTTATTCAAATATATCTAATATGCCTACATCCCCCCTCTGTTACACACAGTGCGACACCGTCAATGTAATGCCATGCTAGATCAATGGCTAACTGTGATCAAATGAGAGCAGGGTCAATCACTTTCATCCAAAAACCGATTCCATATCCACCAGTTATAACCCACTTTACTGATTGCTCGTACCTTTTACAATGGTAGCATTAATGAATTTCAACTTTTTTTAATCAAATAGACAATAGCCCTTCTCTGGCATTATTAGAGAGATTGATACACATAAATGTTCTAAGCCTTATCACTGAAGTAGTAATTTCATTCAGGTTCTAGAAGTAGAAGCAGAAACCTTGCCCTACTAAGCTCCTCTTCTTCTTAATATCTGATGGGGAACAGTCGACATTGCACAATGCAACAGTCTTACCACTTCTGTGTATTACACTGAATTGTCTCCAGTATGAAACCATGGAAATAAAGATTGAGTGAGACAGAGAGAGAAGTAACAAATCCAAAATATTCCAACTTTAAATGCAAATAACCAAAGCAGGGTAATAACCAATTTAAAGTCAAAACTCTGTGTGGTTAAGAATTGTGAATGGTTTGATTTTAAAACTGAAGGGTTTTCCTTTATTGAGAAGCCAGTCATTGCTTCAGACTACTTACCTCAAAATTTGTCAAAGCCAAGCATTAAATCTCCAGTACAAATGATAATACCTCACCACTAAAGAAGGACTATGTATAACCATTGTAATTTTTCAGTGTATAAGAAGCTGACTCTACAGTATAAATGTTTTGTCCTTGGCTATGCCACAGATTACCCAAACTTGTTTAGTGGACCTGGAAACTGCTGTAATCATCAAGTGAGGTAACAGCTGAGCAGGTGGTACCTTGTCATTTATCCTGATGGAAGGGCACTAACAGAATGGAGTGTCATCTGAGGGAGAACATGGATGTGTAGGTCTATATGAATGGAGACTTGAGAGATGTGACTCTTTGTAAGGATTAATATAGTGAGCATTGCTTTGTGTCCAGCAGCTATCAGGGGAAATGAAACTAGCTGCATCATCCCATAACCTTGTAAGGTAATGCCCATGTACCAAAGCCCTCAGGCCTCCTCCTACCTATCTATCTTCAGATGCTAGTGTATGTTGTAGAATGTATAGGTCCAAGTGCTTAAACAGGTATGAGTGAAGATGACCAAAATGGTTTTAGAATGTGAACTTGATACACCACATTGCTCTGTTTCTGTAACTGTTTTCCATACATCTGAGAAAAATTAATCTCAATAATGTCAATTCCAGATGGTCAAAACAACTGACTGGTAAAGCTAGGATGTACAAGTATAGTTCAAAGCATGTTAGGTGGAATATTTAAGCACTGACATTACAGAAACTGCAGGTGTTGTGTAACATACTTCTTTGTATTAACTCTCTTACAGACACATCACTGCACATCATATTATGAATAAAACTAACTTCAGTCTGAGTCTGTGCATCTGACTCATGTCTAATTCATTCCATTATTATCTCAGAGGATTTCCAAGTTTATTTTTGAATTGTGTTGGGGGGGGGGGGGGGGCAGCAAAATAAAAATCAATGGTGAATAATTCAGTTATTAAATTTCATAGAGAAATGTGACTTCTATACTGAAATAGGCAATAAGAATCAAATACAAACTGCAAGAATTAAAAGAGAGTTGACAACCTACACACCACATTTTAGTACACCACTGTCACTACCACAGGTGGTCAAGAATTGCTGCTTGTTAGTAGTGAGGGTCACTACAAGTTAATCAGTTCAAGAAAACAGCTAAATCTCATGTCAGATAGAAAGGATTGTAACCTGCCATCAGCAAAACATTGCATGTGTGGAAACATTTATAAATTGGCAAAGACTTTATGACAAAGAAACACACATACAGTTTTTAATGAAATAGTCTCATTGTTTGCATGACAATGCTGATTACACAGAAAACAGGAATTATGTGGCTGATATAATGGTGTATGATATACACGATAACTCAGAGATCAAATGTACCCCAGAATTCTGATTAGCACCAATACATGCAGAGAGTTTTGCCTAGTGTACTTTACCAGATGTAGCTGTTTCCTTTCCAGTTCAGAAAGCCTATTCATCATTGTTGCGCAGACCAACCAACTCAACTCAGAAGATACGAATAACAGTAATACAATTAATTTAGAACCAATTTAAGCAATCACTCTTACAGTCAGCATTGACAAAAAAAAACACAATGTAAACATAATGGGAGCAGAATCATGTCTGAAAAGGAGTATTCATCCTAAGTGCTTTCTAAATATTTAAATATTTACCATTGTCTATGTCCTGAAGAAAAGTTTTGATTATTTTGTACAATATCCAGTTAACTAGAGAGTACCATCCTGGATGGACCTAAAACAAACAACACCCTGAAAGAACCAGCTCCATTTTCTCACACCCTCAGGCTTATTTTTTTTAAAAAAAACTATATACTGAACAAATGGAATGGCTAAGTACCAATTTAAAAAGAACATTGAAATTGTGATGTTGGGTGTCAACTAAGCACAGTGCTTAAGCAACATGAATCAATTTACCTTTGTCTGCTGTATGATAATTATAAAATGACAATTTGCACTGGTGTCACAGACACATGAAATGAGTTAGCAAAGAACATAACTGAACTTCTGGTAGTGAGGGACTGCCTATTTCATACACGCAGTGATACACATTCAACTTGTGTAAGTGTGTAACAAATATAACACTAGATGAGCAGCAAACATAATAAAAATAATTTTGTAACTACTATAACTGAAAGGCTTTAGGACCTATATAAAGCAAAGGTATTCAAATGCTAAGGAAATTTATATCTATGCTTTAGTAGTTTCTTTGCATAGTATAACAGTGCACATCTGCTTGCTGTCCCTAAGGTTTATCAGCATTATGTCAAAAATCTCGATTAAGCTTGTGCACATAGTTCACAAAGTCAATTCAACGTATTCCATTTGGTCTTATAACTGACAAAGTTTGATTGTGAGCTCTTCCGATTGTCTGACAACAATTACACTGCTCTCAAAATTTGCAAAATTCTTGCAGGTATGCTTTCATACAAAAAATTACAGAGTGAAAACTGAGAGTAGATTGTGTTAGGATAGATCAAGTTACTTTTCAGCAAACCAGAGCCCCACAAGCATTGTAGTGCTGAATGAGTTCAAGTCTAATGGCATTTATTTTCTGTACTGCCTTACTTAAATAAATCAACTCAAAGGCTGCAGAACCACAGGTCAAAACATACTATTTGTAGGTGTGAGCCCATTTAATACAATATGAGAAATAAAATTAATGGCGAACACAAGCATACTGCAAACATTCATTTCAATGTCATGTCACACAAACAAACTTCAAACATTCATTTAAACATTATATCACGCAAACAGCATCAGTGATGCTCCATAGAAGTGGAATGTTTATACTTGTTTTCAGAGATGCGCCTTTCAAAACCCAGTTATGAACAACAGGCTGACAATGACCATGATACTCAGATTATGAGTTAATTGTTATGGATAAGAAGACATATCAAATGGCATATTATGTCATCATGACAATTCCTTCAAGCAATTACAAATGAGATAAAAAATATAAATTGTTCTTTGGCATATGGCATTTTACTTCAGAAACCACTATACTAGACAGTAATGGCATTTTGAACATGATATTTTATCATTCTACATGTATCACTTTAAATAAAAGGTCCTCTTTTGGTAAGGTACTCTTTACCTGTACCATGTGTATTAATCATTCATGCATCTGTACTGATACTTTGTGCTATTTAAGTAAGCCATACCCTTCAGAAATGTTTTAAGCTCCCTACTTTATTAAATACATTGTTCTGTAACAAAACAGTCAGTAAAATTCTTTTCTTAGGTAAGCCTTGATTTCAATTAAATAACTATTATTTTTTTGTACAAATTATCTTTATTAAATCCTACATATTCAGATAAAAAAGAAATAAAACAAATGTGGACGTATCAATGT
Organism: Protopterus annectens; assembly: GCF_019279795.1. Taxonomy (NCBI): domain Eukaryota; kingdom Metazoa; phylum Chordata; order Ceratodontiformes; family Protopteridae; genus Protopterus; species Protopterus annectens. Next base: position 1,892,362,375 of record NC_056737.1, read on the forward strand.
CACAGCAGTGAATGACAATCTAAAGCAGTCAGTCTAAGTGGGTAGCTTGAACTAACCATAACCAACCCCCCCCCCAAAAAAAAAATAACATTACATGACAATAAATTCACACAGACATTCCTTAACCAGTTCCAAAAAATAAACTACATTGAATCAACTGACTCTGCAATTAGCTCATGGGAATGATAAATAAAAGTACTCCAGTTCTCACTACATTCTTTCATACAAATACTGCCACATCAGCAGGTCTTGAGTCTATAACAGACCTTCTGCAGTACTGACAACCAACCCCAAGAAGAAATTTCCAATAAGAAAATCAAACTGGCAAAAAATTAGCTATCACAGTATAAATGCAAAAAAAATTCAGTTTTGCCCATCTGATAATTAAGCCTTGAAATACAAAAAAGCCAGAAATGATAATCCTCTTTCATTGGCACATTCATTCTAAGAGCCTACTCTGATCCTTGAATAAGTTTACACCATTTACATGCAACTTTTGGACATGCAACAAAAATGTGGAGATAGTGGGCATTCTCCTGGTGACAATGATGATACTAGCAATTATGCAGTTACAGTACTTGTCCCTGAATGTTACCGGAAGAATAAACACGGCATTCCACTTAGCATATCAGCTAAAAAGGAATTACGATTGTCCAACACCATATGATAAATTGATTTGAACGTCAGGAGGGAATCTTCTGCATAAAGCTCTGAAAAAATTAACAGTGCAATAACCAAATCGTTGTGAACTAACCTTTGTGTCTTGGTCAGCTTTAATAAGCAATCCCTTAACCACTTAAACCACAAGGACAAGAACCAAGAATAATAAAGGAAGTAGACGTAAACAGCCAAACTCCACAGGTATGAGAAGTAAAATTTATTGAGCACTTTCGTCTCCAATACAAGACTTCTTCAGAATAAATTAACAGAGCACAAACTTCCCTATATATACACACAACCTCCTGCACAAGAATTAATTAAACGCTAATCAAGTCCCCACCCTTAATTAATACAAATTACATAAAACAAAATCCTGACCGACACTCATGATAACACTTCATAAAAACTAAAATGTATTCACACTAATAAGATTTAGACCTGAAGAATAATAATTTAGCCCATTATATTCATGAAAAAAAAACTTTATGTTGACATGCATTAAAGCTACTTAATGCAAAAAGCAGATTTTAATTTCAGTAAGGGACATAGTGTAATTATACTATTGAGTCCAGGATAGATGGAAGCATTCATTCTAACTTGCCATTTCATTTCTAAAAACTCAAGATAATCATCAGAGGAACCCCATCTTAACCCAAGGTCTTCATTATCAGTCACGCAAAACTTAAAGGTGTGGTTAGGATGGTCTTTAATATGCCTAAACAAGGCATTGTTTTCATTTTTGTTAAGAATGTCATAATTGTGCGGATACACTCTCTGCTTAATGGCCCTCTTGGTCTAACTCACATAGAACCCTTTGCAGAGCTAGCCCATAGCAACATAAACTACCCCCTTAGAATAACAAAAATATTTTTCGTTGGTTTTATCACCTCAATATGCGGAATTCTGACCTGTTTTGCTTGCAATGTAAACTTACACTGAGGGCACCTACTGCATTTAAAACAACCACCTTCCATAAAAGGTGTATGAACTCTTTCCAACATACCTTTAAATGAGGTCTCCTTCTTATATACAATAGTAGGAGTGTTACCCAAAACAGCAATTAACTCTTGTTCAAGTGTAAATACATTCCAGTGTTTGAAAACAATGTTACGGCTATCAAAAAAGTTTTTTGTAAATGGTAACACTAAAGCCCTCTCAAAGCTGTTAGCCTTTTCAAGGGAAACATTTTGTCGCATCCCATCTCTGTTACACAAAAGAATACAGTAAATGCCATCCCTTAACCAGATTTATTGCCACCAATAAGTAATGACCAGTGTGAACATGAATGTTATGTCCTCAAGGGATAGAAATGATCACCTTCCCGCATCCCAGACATATATTTTATACATTATGCCCACTGAAATCCAATGCTGCCAGAGGATGGGGAGGATTTCAAAGTTATTCAACAAACACAGTTGTAGGAAGTATCCTGGTCATCCTTCTTCTTCCAGTAATCCACTGATCACACCAAACATGCATGCACTCAGGATCCTATATTTTGTATCAAGCAGTGACCAATTTCCCAAATCTGTGCCTTATTCTCAGACACAAATAGAGAATTATCAATGGATTTTTCTGGCAGTAGGAGTTGACACAGATGGTGTGAGTAAAGATCTGATAAATCCATGCATAGCAACAAATTTAAATCCATAACAAGAACCATGAATTTTCAAGGGAATTATGTGTGTATGCTTCTGTGTGTTTATTTTTATATAATGGTATATTCACTTTAGTTGACAAATAAATAAGATTGATGGCAAGAACATTAACCACAAAAGGTTGGCAACACAAATGTTGATATGTTATCATGCATGTGCTGAGAAAGAACCGCAATGCATGCAACTTTCAGAAACAAAAACAAAAACAAAAAAACAACAAATAACATTGTTTTTTACCCCCCTCCCCCATCCCCTGCTAATTATATATCTCAGCTCTGAGATTGCACAGTCCAAGGGGAAATAGAATATTCCCCTACCTGGGGATTGCTAATCTAGTGCATTTGTTGACTAAATGTGGAATATTAAATAGATGTTGACCACCTAGCATTTCGACAAAATACAAAACTCACACACACACACACACACACACACACACACACACACACACACACACACACACACACACACACACACAAACATTGATAAAAATGGGATTATTACAAGGATAATAAGTCATAAGCATGATCACTTTGGAAGAAATTGTTTGGTGAGTTTCTGAACAATAAGTTTTCTATTTCTTTATGAGAATGTTAACAGTTATATAAATAATATGTTATTTTATTATTTTATGAGAATGTTATTGCTATAGTTTTTTCCTGTTAGAGGACTTTTTTCTTTGCTTCTATAGCTGGGGAGTGCATAGATCCTGGCACTCCTTAAAAGACGTGAGGAATGCCAGATCGGAGAATGAACCTCCTCTTTTTTTTGCTACTCTTGTTGAGGTGTGAAATGGACATTTTGCTTTTTCACTCCTTAGGTATAGTTGAGAATCACTAGACTGAAGACTGGACCTTATTTTTCCTCAACATAAGAATTGAGGGGCACCAGATTTGTGAGTGGCCCTGGGTGCTTGCTGAGCCAGCAACAAACCTGTATATATTAGTTTTTTTTTTTCAGTTTTAGTCTTTAGTTTTAAAATATGTCCGCCCTACCTGGTCTATTATTGGGCTTCTCTAGCAATATATTTAATGTATGGATTATCAAGTACAAACAGTTCAGACATTTCCATTTTGACCAAAGAGAGGTTAACTGTATTGGGAAACAGACTATGCCAACAGTTCTTGCAACTGTTTCAAACAGTGCAAATTGCTCTATATACACCAAAGAATCATTGTTTACTTTCAAGTTCTGTCAGCTTATTCAAAAAATGCAGCCCTGTGCTCAATAACAGGTTGATCATTACATTATAATTATTGTGCTATAATGACAATATATTCCATTTGGAATGAGGTATGTAGTGCAAACATATTAAACTCTGACAGACACAAACATGTCAGTGTTGCAGTTTGACTTCTCCTGGCTGAAGGGCTGCAATGATGGGGTTTTATTGTGCAGTGAACCATCTACTGTGGAATCATAACTTATGGCATTTTTATTACATGATGATGCTTTATTTGTTGACAAAAAGGAAGAGCACATCACTAAAGTACCAGGCAAGTATATTTCTATAGACTGTTCTAAAGAATTTTGCCATCATTTATTGATGTAACAATAGTGTCTATTTTGCAATGACTTGCATATTTTGTATCCAAATGCTATTTCAAACTATTGTAGATGAGAACAATAGTTCAAACAGAAGTGAATCAGCAGCCATCTTTAATGCTGCTGTTATACATGATATAGCATCTCAGTATGTCGTCTGCCCCTTAGTCAGATCTTATACTTCCAAACAGTGAGTAGCAACTTTCCTCCCAAACCTCCTCCTTGCTTTAAATTGAATTTCTACAAGTGTACTGGATGCAAGGAAGGCATCCATAAGAGCCATTCAATTCCTGCTTATAAGCCACTTCAAAAATATTTCATTATGGCTATAAATTTCAAGGAGGCACCCCTGGCAGGAACAAACCACTCTCATTGCTAACTGATACTTCAGCACTTTTAATGGCATTAAATCCTCTGATTTGTACTATCATATTTTCTCATGAACGGTAGACAAACATTGTTAAACATGATTTTAAAAACAATTACTTTAAACTAAAACATCCATATATGCATGTATTGTTTACATGGATTATACACAATTATATGACTACCCATTAATATTTGAAAATGAGCACGCTGATTAGCCAGTCCAACCAGCGTGCCCGTTGTAAATCCCAGAATATACCAACGGAAAAAGGTCCAATCCCCTGGACTTCTTTCTGTTCATATATTCCATAACTTTTATTTATTTATTTATTTATTTTTTAACAAAAAGTAAAAAAAAATCTATAGTCTTGACTCCGAACATGCCAGAGAGGCAGCATGGAGGAAATACAAAGAAAATCAGGTACGTTATTTAAAACTAAAGACATGTACCTGATTTTCTTTGCACTTCCTCCATTCTGTCTCTCTCTCTCTCCCTTACCCCTAAAGTAGCCGAAACTTTTTTAAAATAAAAGAAAAAAAAAAGAAAACAAAACAAAAGAAAAATGGAGCAACGGAGACTTTATTTTCTCCATTGCTTCCTTTTCAAAGCATTGATGTACTGGGTATGCATGGGAAGGCAAGTCCCATACACATGAGCAGTACATCAAAACAAGGCACCAGGATACAAACAGCCATGGAAGGACAGTACGGCACCATTATACAAAGACATTATTTAAGAAAAGTAAGGCTTTTTTCTTAAATAATGTCATTGTATAATAGCAATAACTGACTCCGTGGTTGTGGTATACTGAAATTTACCCATAGCTGGCTTTATTTAATCACTTGGGCTTTGCTTTTGTGATTAAACCACGCCAACCATGGGTACATCTTCAATATACCACATGTTGTTGGTTATTGCTTAAGTAGTTTTAATGTACCTCTAAATTATTTTATTACAATGACAGAGACCAGATGGAGATGCACTAACAATAAGAATTTGACATAGAGTTTATACAATTTATTTGAGTTAAAGCAACAGTGAATACGTAATGCAGACCATTCCCATACATTGAAATGTTGCATTTCCATGAGATCATATAAATGATAGCTTTATGCAGTCTGCCAAAGCAGCACATAATCACCACCTCAGATTCTTACTTTCTGTTTCTTTACATCAAGACTTTACTGTAGCTATTATGTCTTCTGAGATCCTGTCACAGAACAAAACTGTTATTTTCATTTTACACTATCATGCCATTTACAATATCTCACATTATTTACTTATTTTTGTTGTGTTTTGTAGCTGGGCAGGTATTCTGAGAAATGTCTATGCATTTTTAGACAGCACCAAAGAAAAATTCAAGTCAGCTACATATGTTACAATAACCACTGGTTGAGAAAATTGTTTAATCTTTGCACTTCCTACACGACCTATGAAGAATATTGCATAGCAATATCTGAAATGAACCACAACAGCCTTCTTATTTTGTTTCCTGTTGGGGTGCCACACCTCTCTTTTCCATAGATACCAGACATAGTTAAAAAACAAAAAGAAAAATCTAGCAAAGCTACACTTTCTACTCTCTGATTCCTTAAACATCTTGTATTAGAGGCAACATGGGATATATGCAAATTACCCTTTAAGGACATCAGGTGTTTCAGCTAAATGGCAATTCTGAATGCATAGGTACCAGACATAAAGAGAAGTTAAATAAGAAATACACATTAGAACTAAAAAGCTATGCACTGATATTATTTCAACTTAAACTTGGATTTAAAACATGAGACGTAATCACAAATAATGCATTATTCAAACATTATTCTCAGCTGCTAAAAAAATTGCAAAAGTCAACATATTCACAGGCCTGAAGATCAGGCACAATCATATTTAAAGGAGGAGGGTTACTCAGCAATATGTACAGGGGCAAAAACAAACTACAGAATTTCAACAAGAAAGACTTTGAGCGTCAAACTTACAGATGATAACCATTAAAGTAGAATCCACCGACAATCTAAAAAAAAATCACTAAAAATGAAAAACTGAAAAAAAGTGGAAAGCCTAAATTAGAAAAGAAATAGATTTACAACTTTTTAACACTAAGCTCTCAGAAACCTGTGGAAAAAGAAATGCCCTCTTCTTCAGGGTTTATTCTTTTGGAGTTAGAATCATTATGTAGCTGTACTCTGGGGGTATTGGAGAGACTCTCCCCTCCCTTGCAGAAACATTGTTTCTGTGACTTAATTTTGTTTGAAATGTGAAGCATGCATGAATTTGCATAATTAAATTTTATGTCAGTTTGGGTTCTTTCTCTGTATTTTCGTAGTCAGTCAAGTTCTTCTCATTATTGTCCATGGGAATCTTGTTTTGTATAGCATACTAGCTTGATAACTGTTTTACTAAGATGCTTAAATTCTGCATCTTTCTAATTTCTGTTCTCTATGATATTTCTTAGAAATGGTAGAACTTTTCTTTTAACTTCCTTGATAATAAAAAATGTTGCTGAACAGAAACTTGTCACATTTCTTATGTTGAAAGTATAAAAACAGAAGAAAAGCCAGTAGCTGGGATCCAGCAATCACGTTAATGTTTGTTGATACTAAGTGTTATAATCTAGCATTATACTGAGGAAATTATATAACAGATTAAAGTTTACCAAATGCTGATAATCATGCATATTGTTTAGAAAACTAAGAAAGCAATGTCATATACAAATATGTTTTAAGACAGACTATATTTCTTTGAGAATACTTGATAATATTTTATGCAATTTCTGCCATGCGCAGTGGCACAAAAATATAGATGCTGTATCTTCCTTCATTTAATGCCTTTACTTTAGACATCAAATTAGTCTAACGAGAGTTACACAAATTAAACTTATCAAACCCACTCTTAAGAATGACCTGAAGCTGAAGACTGCTCAGAACAAAGGAAAAGAATGACATACCTTGCTGTAGAATTTTCCCAAAATACTTGTTGTGGCTTGTACAGTTCCACCTTCGATACCTAAACTGGTACTGGCACTCGCGTACTCCAAGTTTGGCGCCTTTGGCTACCTCATTAATGATTTCAGGCTCTGTCTGACACAGTTCTGCCTGCCTCCCTGCTAAGCGCTTTGTCTTCCTGCATATACTGTTAGGGTCCATTACAAGGGGGCTTCCCACTGCCCTGTTGAGAAACAGACAGTAAACATGAGAAGATGACATCAACAAGACGTCTGACATTTAAAAATCAAAACACTTTGTACTGCAAAGTGTCAAAACTTAAATCATAAGCTATCAACATGTTACCATAAATTATGCCAAGCAGCTGCTGGCTCTTGTTAAATCTTAAGAAATTATTTTTTTGTAACATAAATCATCTTACATTTCAATATACTCCAACATGAGTTGTGGCTGTGAAAAAGTTTAATGACAGCATAATGTAACTGTATGCATATTTGCAATACTATACTTAAAGCTATATTGCTAGTTCAGGCAAGTCTTTAGAAAACTTACAAAACAGGGTCAATTCAGCAATCTAGATGCAAAAAAAAATCTTTAAATATATACATACATACACACATGCACTCAAAGATAAACAAAACTGTTTAACTTCAGGCACATCATCACAGTTTGTCAAGCCTATGTGCTGTTAGCACGTTGATATACGTATGTCATGATAACTGGTTTCAGTTATATTCCCAAAATCTGGCAGCTGACTTGTAAATCATAACTTGATAACATGATATTTTGAACAGGCATTTATTTGTTTGTTTGTAGGTTTACTTATTTGTTAGTTTGTTTCTGTGTATGTGTGAGTGTGTTTGATTGTTTGTTAGCTACTCGATTTGCTTACTGAAGCACTGCACTAATCCACAGGGGAATGATTTCAGATGGCTGAAATGCAGGGCACAGGATAACGCAGTATGCACACTTCAAACCACAATGAGCACTCTTTCTGTGGCAAAAGCCTAGAGTCCACAATATGCAATAAACTTATCCTTTACTGTAAGTATGTTTGCCTTAAGCTGTCTGAAAATTGTACTCGTAGACGTTATTTTAACTAAGCAGGACTGTTTCTTCTCCAAGCATAGCCATATTGCCAAAAGTAAGCTAATAAATCATCAGAATCCCTTACTCTCAACATTTATTCCAAGTGACTTTTCAACAGCTTCTGTCAACAACAAATAATCTTTCAACTAGTTTAGTTAAGGTCACCTCCACAACAAGCCCTGATGGGGCTTGTGAACTTCTTGGATCTTTATGAGTAATCTAAAATATGACCTATCGGGGTCACTGGAGTTACTATTCAACTGTAGACTGAAACAGGCTTCTTGGCATGGAAGACTGCAACAATAATCCCCCTTCATAGAGGCAGACTATCAACAAATCCAAGAAAGTGCAGACCCATTAGTCTGACTAGTCTTACATCAAAGCCATGGAAAAAGTTACCATGGAAATGATCAACTAAAATGTAGGAGACCTTCTCACACTGGACCCATCCCAGTCTGCCTACTGAACCTGGTGAACTTCATGGCAATGGAGGATGAGGGTAAAACAGTGCATACTGCCTACCTTGACCTGGCTAAGGCATTTAAATACAATACCCCACTCTGGCATTATTAACAAACTTGTGGAATTAGACATAAGCTCTTGTACAACATGCTGAATAGCCAGCTGGCTCACAGATGGACTCAGGAAGTTAAGACTGGTGAGACCACCTCCTCAAAGATACCAGTCAACCATGGAGTCCCCCCAAGGTTCTGTGATGGTCCTGCTCCTATTTGGCATCTACTTCACTGATGTCAAGGCCAATGTCAAAGGCCTCTGGCTGACCAAGTAATTTTGCAGATAATTGCAAACTGGGAGCAGTCATAGAATCCCCCGTCTCCAAGAAAATAACATCTTATAAAAGGGTCTAGCACAGCCAAATGACTGTTGCCAAAGCCATGGCTTACGATGACCACCCCAGGAAACAACATCATCAAATATATACCCCTAAGAGTTGACCTACTAATCAGGGATCTCGGAACACATGTAGACAGTAACCTGGCCTTCGATCAACATTCATCCAAGGTAGTAAGGACATCCTTCTATGTTGCTCAACTTATAAGTAAGTCCATGGCATCTAGGTCCAGGAAAATCACTGTATCAGTATATTCAACCCCCATCAGCCTCATCATTGAGTATTACATTCCGTTGGGTATGCACCTGACCAGACACATGCAGCAAATGGAACATCCACAAAGGTTCCTTACAAAAAGAATACAGGGCATAAATACAATGCCCAATGTGGATCACCTCCAAGCCCTGTTTCTGTAATCATTTTTCTGTAGACTACTGAGACTTAATTCATGCCTGCCATGCAAGGGATCCCTGGTGCCCACTGTAATGAACCTAATGCACATCTGCAAAACAAACAGCATCAGAACTACTACATCTGAAAAAAATTAATTTTGCTTATAATGTAAAGAGAACATGTTGGAGAGACAGATATGTATCTCAGAAAATTACCTTTCTCAACAGGCTCCCTATCCATGTAAAACAAAGACAATCTCTAACCCCATTTAAGTGTAACTTGGAACACTGGATGGAAAATTGAAAATTCACCTTTTGTTTGGTACCTATGTCTCTGAAGGACAGAGGTAGTCAGTAAAGTATGTCATAACCAACAATCACCCCTATATAAACATCTAAAACATAAAACCTGTCGGACACATTAGGGCTGCATGACTAGAATTTTAAAGGCCCTAGTGGTTTTCAGCCAAGTATACACCTATGAACGTACTGACCTATGAATCCTCAAATGCGCAACTCACTTCCAGGGTTGCTGCTTTTCTTTATATATTACAGAAATGGCAATTTAGTTCTCATTAATGACAATACATTCAACATTCAATTATCATTCTGACTTAGTGTGGACATTTTAAAGACCCTTAAAGATGCAATACCCATACTCATACCCATGGCGTTACAATATATAATTAAAATAAACAAATAAAACACATGCATTGTTTTGTGTCTGTGTGTGTGTGTCCATATATATACATACATATATATATATATATATATATATATATATATATATATATATACATACATATATATATATATATATATATATATATATATATATATATGTGTGTGTGTGGTTATACTTTAGAATCTTGAACAACCGAAATATCAAAATTCAGTTGCTTGAGTCCAAAGTATCAAAACAGCAGAATACTGAATGTTGAAATGTCGAATCCGCGGTTGTGGTGGTGCGTACGTGACGTGGGATTGCCTGTGTTTGTGATGTGAGGTGTGGTATGTGGATACAGCTGGCGATTCAGGTAAGTGATGTTTTTGTAATGGTATTGGATAGGGATTTTAGTGTGTGAGAGTGTGTTTGGAGTTTTTAGGTGTGGGTCAGGGTAGGTAAGAGTGTGAGTGTGTAAGTGTTGAGAGTGGTGGTATTTGTACATATGTGATGCATGTTTGTGCAAGGGGAGTGTAGAATGTGTAGTGGTGGGTTTTGTGTGTCTGTGGTTTTAGTGCAACCTCACAGTTAGTATATATAAGTCATGGGGGGTGGGGAGTGCGGCCCCCCCAACATGAGGGGTGCAGGGGGGCTTGCTCCCCTACTTATATGTAGGGTAGACGCATGTGTTTAGTCTGTTCTATTTGTGTGTGTTTTGTTGGTTTGTTTTAATGTCGGGAGGAAGGTGTATGTGTGCTTGTTTGTGTGGTGGAGTGTGCATGTGAAAAGTCAGGCTTTACAGGTTTTGGGTTTTAGAGATTTTGGCTTTGTAGTCTCCAGATACTGAAATTCAATATTTCGGTATTTCAGGATTATAAAGTGAATCCATATATGTATATATGTATATATATATATATATATATATATATATATATATATATATATATATATATACACACACACACACACACACACACACACACACACACATATAACCAAACCTACCAACTCACTCTCTATTGCTCACCTGAACATACGCAGCATATGCAACAAAGTTACTCAACTCCATGCTCTCTTACAGACTCAGCCATTTGATATCCTATGTTTATCAGAAACATGGCTAAACCCTTCCATTAAAGACAATGAAATCTCCCCACCTGGCTATAATATTATTAGACTCGACCGTACTTCCAAAAAAGGAGGCGGAGTAGCAATCCTCTATAAAACTGAGCTACAAGTCAGTACACTTAACCTTAACTTACCTACTAATGCTAGTGCAGAAATAATAATCTCCAAACTGCAGCTAAATATTAGTAAAGCCATAAATATCATCTGTGTCTATCTCCCCCCTGGGAACAACTGCAATATATTAGAAGACATTCTTAGCTGGCTCACTAGTAATATCCCACAAGAAACCATTATTCTTGGGGACTTTAACATTGACTGGAACTCTTGCACAAATATAAATCCCACCACCCACATTAACCTGTATGGCTACTCACAACTAATTAATCACCATACCAGAACCAATAAAATCAATAACAAGGCAACCACCTTAGACTGGATACTAACTAATACCCCACAGCAAACCTACACAACAGGCATCCTTCCTGATGACCTTAGTGACCATTGTCTGACATATATTATTAGACATAAAACCAACATAACATTCCCAAACACTTTCCGAACAATACGCTCAAAAAAGCATTTCAACCTAGAACTTTTCTAAGCAGAACTTAATCAATGTAATTGGTCTCTGATAAAAATTCTCCCTCTCAACAATGCCGTGGAATACTTTAATTCTACATTCTTGGCTATCTTGGATCATCATGCTCCAACCCGTTCTATCAGAATCATAGCTAAACCAGCCCCATGGCTTACTATTACTACTAAACAGAAAATCCTACTTAGAAATAAATATTGGGCAAAATGGCGGACTTCCAAGAATCCGTCAGACCATCAAACCTTTAGAGAACACAGAAACAGTACTAAAAGAGCCATCCTGCTAGATAAAAAGAATTACTATCTACAATTACAACAATCCTCTACCAGACAACCTAAAAATTCTGGGCTAGTATTAATAATCTTCTCTACCCAGGCCAATCAATCACACCCAGTCCCCAAGGATCTAACCCCAATAATCCAAAAGAAACTGCCAATGCCTTCAACTCTTTCTTCACAGAAACCATTCAAACTCTAGCTAGCCACCTATCACCTGATATATCTAACTCGCCCACATCTTCCCATAATCCACCCCCACAATTTCACCCCCAACCAGTATCCACTTCTTACATCTCCTCCCTTCTCCAAAAGTTAAATCCAACCTCCCCATCTGCAGATAAACTCCCAGAAGAATTCTTGCAAAAAGGTGCTAAAGCCCTAGCCTACCCTATTTCCATTCTCATAAACAGATCTATAAAAGAAGGTGAAGTACCATCAATCTGGAAAATCTCACATATCATGCCTTTACGTAAAGGTGGAATTTCCAATGACTTCTCCAACTATCGTCCCATAGCTTTACTATCCCCTATAGCTAAAATTTTGGAAAAATGCATTCACAAGCAGATACTCAATCACCTTCTTATAAATAACCTAGTTGCCAACTGCCAACATGGCTTTAGACCATTTCATAGTACTATCACTGCCCTGCTATCATTCACAAACTGTATCAACAACAACCGTAATAACAATAGACTATCATCTGCAGTTTTCATTGATCTATCCAAAGCTTTTGATATGGTCAACCATCAACTTCTACTCCACACCCTTAAGTCTCTCTCCTTGGATTCTCTATCTTTAAAATGGTTTACATCTTACCTTGGCAATCGTCAGCAGGCCGTACTCTGGCAAAATGAACTATCCAATCACCGCCCAATCTCCCTCGGCGTTCCACAGGGCTCTATTTTAGGCCCACTTTTATTTTCTATCTTCATAAATGACCTGCAATCTGAAATCCCATACTCCACCTGCATTCAGTACGCAGATGATTCTACATTAATCTGCTCTGCCTCCTCACCAACCGAACTTCAGTCAATTACTCAAAAAGCCTTTAACACTGTTGAACAATGGTTCTCCTTCCGCTGCCTTCTTCTAAATCCCAAAAAAACTAAATTGCTACTTTTCACCCCAACCCAAAAGTCTTCCCCTGTACAAATAAATCTTATTTCTAATAATGGTACCCTTATCTCACCTGACCCTACCACTAAATTGCTAGGTATAACAATTGACAACAACCTAAACTTTGAAACACACATAAACAATAGAATAAAATTAATTAATAAGAAACTAGGATCCCTCTATCGCATCAAAAACTATCTTTCACCAGAAGCTAGGTCTGCCATAGCTCGAACTCACCTTTTATCCACTCTGCTCTATGCTGCTCCCATATATACTAATATCTCCAAAAACAACCTCAAGAAACTAGCAACTTCCTACAATAATATTGCTAGATTTGCTACAGGCTCCCCTTTCAGAACCCACCACTGCTTAAATCTTAAACACTTAAAATGGCTTGAATTCCCTAACCAGCTTCAATCTTACCACCTTACTTTAGCCCACAAGACCCTGTATCAACCTAGCAACACTCCTATACTCTCTAGCCATATCACACCATATAACAACCTCAAAAATTTACGTTCCTCAAACAAACTACTGATTAACACTACTAAATCAAACAACTCAGCAGGTGACTCCTTGTTCTCAAACTCTGTAGGAAAATTATGGAATAAACTTCCGACCAAAATCACAGCTCAGACTTCTCTCCTACTTTTTAAAAAACATCTAAAATCACATCTCAATAATCACTGGCTATGCACCTGCACTAACCCTGGCTAATTTCTTCTCCCCCTAACTCATTCCCTCCCTTCCTTCATGTCTTCATATGAAATATTTACAATCTATCCTACGTACACTAATTATAAGCATTTTATGCATAAATTATCACTGTAACCTATGAACTGGAATACTATTAAAAAAAAAAGGGGGGGGGGTTTCGTTTTGACTGTACTATCTTACATTTCCTAAATATTTTTTCTTAACACTGTATAACTTCTTTTATGTAATTGTACTATTATGTATCTCTATGTGGAGCTTTTCTCCCCGGGCCTCTACTGAAAATGGACATGTATCCAGCTAGACCAGCCTGGTCAACAAATGTAAAATAAATAAATAATATATATATATATATATATATATATATAGATATATATATATATATTTATATTATATATATATATATATATATATATATACATATATAGATATATACACACACATATATATATATATATATATATATATATATATGTGTGTGTGTGTGTGTGTGTGTGTGTGTGTGTGTGTGTGTGTGTGTGTATGTATGTATAGGAGTAATGCAAACAGTCAGATGTGCATTTGGTGAATCTGTCAAAAGGGATGTGAATTTTAGGGATTACACATGATCACACTACAATCTCAAATAATTCCTACCTCCCACAGAATACAAAACCTATAACAAAAATAACATCAATAACCCTCAAAGAAAAAAAATGTTACATAAAATTGTACCCTTGCATATATACCAGTAAAACACCAATAATTGGTACTATACAAGCTGACAGCAGCACAGAAAGAAAATCCAGGCTAAGGCAATGTCAGAGTTGGTGTATATAAGTTTTGGGGAAGTAGGTGCAATCATGGGGTGCAAGGGGCTTGCCACTGTGTAAAAAAACAAATTTAAAATGGAAAGCAATGTTTAAAATGCACTTTTATCCTGCAGGTTCTGTCTTTTGTTTAGTTTATCACTAGAGTTATAGTGCTGTTGCAATGCATTGCAGATGTAGTTATACCACTACTTCTAAGCCCTAATTGCAGTAGCAGGGTGGAGCAGACTACAACTACAACTTCCATAGATGGTGGTGTTAATATGACACTTGCATAGATGTTGATAAAAACTGAGAGTGAGTCTATTTGTGTTACAGAGTGAGAAAGAGTCAAGTGTCTTACACATAATAAATATAACAACTACCAGCTATGACAAGCTGCAGATGCAGACATCTTCTGCAATGTTTTTTTCTCTAAAAGGTATGTTTTTTTCTAATTTCCGATAAGAAAGCAGGTATATATGTAGGAAGGAGAAACAGTAGATATGGATGTCAGCACCATACAATTTCATTAATTATTATGGCAGTCAACAAAGGGGGGGGGGTCCCTTAACATTAATGCAATCAACTTGTGGAGGGTACTATGGTGCTGCAACCTGAGCCCTGCAGCAGCAAATTGAATGCTTTGCTGCAACTATTTTTGATATCTTTGTGAATCACAGATAATTACCAGAACTGACTTTCTGATTTTAGAGGTAGTCAGCAGACAAAGCCCATGGCAGGCTTCAAGTTAATGTCATTAATGTGATCACTGTTATAACTTGGTAAGGGGGCAGATGCTAGTTGAGAAAGCTCTAAGTTGAAATACATTACTTTGATAATCTGTCCTCTCACTTTTTTGGTAGAAAACCACCTACATCAGTGGACAGTGGTAACAGTAGTCACAGCCAACAGCTTAATACAATTGTATTTATTTTATTTTTGTATTTATTTTTATAGCATTAAACAAAGGGGAGGTGCCCTGTAGCAGCATGCATAAAAGCATTTCTGTGGCTTTTTCACCAGTGTTTGCAATCAGACATCAGTGACGACTGCCACAAATGTCTTTCTGTTTGGAGGCCAGAATCTGCAGATGAAAGCAAAGGACTGTTAGGGTAATCAAAATAAAGCAATCATTATTATAGCTTGGAACAGGACAAGCTGAAATATAATACTATGTTCTATGTTCGAGAATAGATTGAATAAACAGTCGTTGTTTTCTATTTCATATAGACTTGTAAAAAGTGATTTAGTTACATGTTATAAATGCATGTATGATGATGCATATGGAGCTTGTGTGGGGATCAATGCCTTTTGATACAAATATGAAACAACAAGAAATAGTAACTTGTTTGCTGAAAATAACACATGGACAAACAAACCAATTGTGATTTTTTTTCCTAATATTGCTGGATTATAGTGGAATTTGTTGCCTTATGGTATTATGTGTGCAGAGGCACTGGTCATCTTTAGCACTCATATGGATGATTGGTTTGGGGATGGAGTATTTGATCCAATTTAAGTGTAGCAAGCTTTTTGAAAGTCTTTAAAGGTTTTGAGCTTTTTTTTTTTTATGAACATTAAACATATACATATTTTACTATGATTGTTTCACTTTCATTGTAACCTAACTTTAGAGGGTAGGAGGCTATCCTTTGGGCAGAGATGGGTGGAGAGTTTGTTGTAAGCAGAGGGCAGTTTTGCAGTCTGGCTATGCTAAGGGCACTGTATATGCCTGTGAATAATAAGCTAAAATTAATGACTGGAGCCATTTCTTTCACTTTTTTTACATGGCACATCAGCAATGTGACAGAATTAGTCAGCCTTGTTTTTTGGGGGTAGATGTTTATGAAAGCAAAAGGCAATGGCAACAATCATTGATATGGATAGACTGGGGCAAGGCAGTATGTAAGTGTCAAACAACAAGAGTTTGAAATAAATTGCTTTGATCACTTTTTAATTTTCCTCACAAACAGACATCAGAGGTGTGCACAGAATTAGATGTCTCTGTCGGTT